>NW_009727983.1:0-69891 GCF_000703405.1 Apaloderma vittatum | reverse complement strand
TTACTAAGGGTAGACTCAATCCGCTCATCCATGTCATCAGTAAAGATGTTGAATAGGGCTGGGCCCAGTACTGATCCTTGGTGGACACTGCTGGTCACCTGATGCCAACTGGATGCAGCAACATTCACCATCACTCTCTAGGCCCAGTTATTGAATCAGTTTTTTATCAAGCAAAGTGTGCACCTGTCCAAGCTGTAGGCTGCCAGCTTTTCCAGGAGGATGCTGTGGGAGACTGTGTCAAAGGCTTTGCTGAAATTACCTGAGTGAAATCACCCTGCTGAGTCACCTTGAGTCCTCTCTTTGCCTGCTCCAGGGCCTCAGAATCATTCAGACTCCAAAGCTTCCTCAGTATCCTCCCAGGCATCTTTCTCTCCTTGGCCCAGACAAAAACAGCTAGTTGCCCAGAATCACAGAAAGTGGAAGTTAAATGTTTTATTAGAAGCAGTAAAATATAATGGCATTTGTCTTACAAAAAGCTACCACGTAAGTAAATACAGCTGAGTTATGACAGGGTACAATTAGCTTAAAATTAATACAGTGTAACATCATATTCTAGTCTTTATATGAGAGAAATCTAATAAGATCATAAAAGTTTGTCTAGACACTGTCAAATGTCAGACTAGAGAGATACAAGTCTATTTTTTTAGTAGTATCACAGAATATATTAATACTGAACCAGACTCATTTATTACACCACAAACCATGTTAAAAGTCCAAAATCTTCATCTGAGTTCACAGGTAAAACCTACCTCCCATCTATTATGGATTTTAGAAGGGTTTTAAAAATATATGTGGCAAATGAAGTTGTTACAGTTCTCTACTGAGTATGCACAGGCAACATCTACCATGCATAATATTGGTGTGTTTCAGGATGCCACAATGTGTTCCATTTAAAAAAGCAGAAGGAGATCTCCCCTTCTGTCCTTATATCTTCAGGCTGAAAATAGTTCCTTTCCATTCCTCATTGCAGCAGATTTAGGTTGCTGTTATCTTTATAATTAAGGATTAAGATAAGATAGCAACAGTAATATCTCTGATCATAAGCTGTCATGGAAAATGGAAAGAAACAACTTTTGTAAGTTTTAGTAAATTTTACAGAAAATCAGATAGCATAAAAAACTCTGTCCTAAATGCAAGCACAGGGAATTTTTTTTTAATCTGTCATGGCAATAAGAGTGAGCAATGCCTTTCCATACAATTACTTAAAACTTTCAAATCTCAGACACTTCTGACAGACTCTTCTTGGTGTCTAAAGGCTTGTAAAGCACAGGTTACAATTAAGGCATTAAAGTGTGTAATTTCCTAGTGATGTTGGTATTCAACTTGTTTTGTATTTGAAATGCATTTCAACTATCTACTGGTAAGGTTTCAGCCTTTTTATAATTATTTTTGTATATGCAATGACAGACACTCTTTTTTCCATTCCTAGGAGAAGGTTGTGCTGATGTCTGGAGTATTGAATCTATGTTTATTACTGATAACTCTTAAGTCATTAAGTGTCTTAGCAATCTGTTTGGAAAGACATGTGGTGTAAGAACTTAATTTGCTAAGCTAGAGCTGACTCATTCATTCTTCAACAGATTCAAGTGCCAATGGACCATCTACACCCATTTCACACTCTTTAGAATAAAGAATAAGAAATCTTACATAGCATAATTGATTTCAGTATTTCCAAGAAAGATTTTGGGTCCCTTTCTAGTCAGTAGAGCAAAATAAGTGTTTTGTAAGGTGTGATCCTTCAATCAAGGATTTGGAACCATCTGTATCGATCCTTCTTCTTTGATGCACCCTTCTATACTTGGGAGTGCGTTAGCTTGAACTTGCCCTTGGAGTCCTGAATGAAAGAATGTACAATGAGGACATGACTTTTTCTTAAAGCACTTGGTTTTTTGCCTTTGGCAGAATCATGGGGGGTTTTGTGTTCTTGTTTGCACATGCTCACTAGAGAGATTCACTAGTATTTCCAGACTTTGGGAAGGAGAAACAGGAGATTTTGGTGATGAGACTGAGGATGGCCAAGAAAAGAACTCAGAGAAGAAGCAGCACTCTAAAGTTATCATACATGTGTGGACAAAACACATAGATGCACACTACACATGTGTACTCCTTCTCATCACAAAATTCAGCATTGCCACTGTAAGAGTCAACCTCTAGCCAAACATTCCTTTCCTTCTGAACCTCACCTTCTTCTCTCTCTTTGTCATGCCTATAACACAGATCCATGATCTTCTCATGACAGTGCTCACCAAATGGTTCCATCTAAACCCAACAGTCTGTCTTGGATGGGATCCTGAGTAGGAGCATGCGTAGATGACAGCACCAGGTGTCCAGTCACAGAATCACAGAATCACAGAATGCTAGAAGTTGGAAGGGACCTCGAAAGATCATCTAGTCCAACGCCCCCGACAAGGCAGGACGACCTAGAATAGGTCACACAGGAACGCTTTCAGTCCTCACAACAGGCACAGTATCACACCATGACACACTAAATAAGATGTCTTATTTAGAACTGACTCATTTCAAACGCTGGTGATTAGCACAAAGACACCTACACAAGGGCAAGGTGAATGGCTTCCAGCCAACCAGGCAAACACAAAAACAAGGAAAGGCCAAAGAAGAGCCACACTGGTAGCCAGGGGACATCATCTGCTCAGCAGGACAGTGCCAAGGGACAGGGTGGGGTGCGGGGAGGATGTGACAGGGAGGGGAAGAGCAGAAATAGCCACTCTTAGTGAGACAGCAATAAATACAGTGAGAAATTGCCAAATTAAGACATGTGAGCCACATTTAACAAGCCTCCAGGACCTCTCTGACAACTCTCTGTACTGAGCTATTCTGATTGCATCTGCTGTGGACTAATCACATCTAAAAACCTCTTACAAAAAATTGACTTCTTCATTTTTTTATTCCATTAGACTTCCCATTCAAAAAAATCCTCTCCTCCTGACAGCTACACATTTCTATGGTCAATGTCTGTGTTTCTTAAGTAAAATTTGTATAATCTGGACCAGTAATTCCAGAGGTTTCATCTAAGGGAGCTATAATCATAACTTTTAACATAGAAATGCTGTCTGCAAAAGGCTTCTATATTGTGAGGGTTATAGTAAGCAGTTCTGTCTGTATAATTTAATGGTTCATAGCTACGTGAAAGATCATACACACAAAGGCTGAATTTTTCCACTCCTTTGCAATAATCAATGATTCACCTATTTTTGTTGAAAAAATTGCATAGCATATTGAACTGAAAACTTATAAATGTAAGACTTAGAAACCTTTAAATTGTTTACTTCTTGCCCTTAGAGTGTGTTGAAGTATAGGAATTATTTAATTGCCAGTAGAGTCACTATAAAATATTTCTCTGCAGTTCTTATTCTACAGTTGCAGACATCATAGCTTTCTCTGGCTCAAGATTAATTTGTTGCTATATTTGTAGTAGCTTTAGTTTGAAAGTTTCCATAAAGCAGTGGCTATTCTTTTGGTAACAGGAATGGACTCATTCAGCACAGCAGCCTCTCCATTTCAGAGTTTCAGACTTGCTGTGAGTTAGCCCTTTTACACGTGATGGCATCACTTCTCCTGTCCACATCCAAAACTTCCCAATGGAGCAATCTGTAGGAATAGTGACTATCATCAGCATGAAGTCCTTGAGCCAACCAGCATTCACCTCACTCCCAGGTCACATCAACCTCAACAGTCCCTTGGCCCTTTGATCTCCAGGACACACCACTCAAGTGTCCCAATTGGCTGGAGAATTGTCTAGAAACTCCGACAGAGACCTTTTGTAAGGCAGGCCTGCAGGACAGACAGGCTGGTGCAGCACCTCTCATTGTTAACAGAGTCTATAGCTGGTTGTAGCTTTGCAGAGGGAAATGTTAGGCCAGCAAAAACTCAGGAATTGGAACCTGTCAGCTGACACTGACAGGTAGCAGCAAAATGCTGCTAGATACCCACTTCACAGCGGTGTCATGTGAATGTGCTAGAGGAAAACAAAATGTAAACAGCAGAAGGGGTTACCTTGAACCATTTGCCTTACTCTCAAAACCAAAAATGATTACCAAAGTGTAATTGAACAAGTGTGATTTTTTTTCCATTAGCAAACATCAGTTCAGCCAGCATGAAATTGTGAAGGTACTAAACGTGTATATTGAAGGAAGGAAAGTAAAGTATTTTTGGTGTTTCAGTCACACAGAATTGAATTTTGATTGTTTCAAACTTTGTGTATTGAATTTTATGCTGTGTCTTGGTAGAGTCCTCCAGCAAAGTCATTTCTACTGAGATGAATCCCAACACTTATGGGATTTTGGATATAGTAGCTTTCTGTAAATAGTTGCAGGAAGCTTGACACTTTGATGTGAAACTAATTTGTAAACATATTTTGAGTGCATTTCTTGTGATTGAAATACATATTAATGTGCTTTGCAAGGCGATGGAGAAACCTTATATTACCAAACTTGTCGCAAATATCAAGTTAAACAAAGTAGGGAAATAAACTGGAGTCTCCTTAGCCTACAAGGCATGGGAATACCTCATTTGCTCCTTTTACACTACATGGGTGTTTCATAAGTACAGCAAAAAATATAAAATGCTTTGAAGGAAGTGTGATTTTGCATTTTTAAGCCATTGACTTTCAAAACATTGTTTTAACAGTACCCTTTTCTATATTAAGAGGATGCAATAAATCTGTAGAGGCCAATTTGAACACTTGTTTTAAGAACGTAGTTGAGGTCATCCACAATATATGCCTGTACAGTGGCCAAGACATAGCCTATACATCCTAAGCAGAAACTGACTTTAATCCCAGTAAATTCTATTTTAGGTAGAAGGCCATTAACATTATTAAATCAGTATGCCATTAGGGAAAAGAGCAGCAGAAAAGAAACAGCAGTGGTATTATTTATTAGTTGGTCCCAAAATGAAAACACAATCGCAATGTCTCTATTCCCTGGTCTCCCATATTGCTTAATGGGACGCCACTGAAGTCCAGGAATTGATTTTCAAGTAGGAGCAGTTCTCCTGTGCAGCTCTGAGACAAACAGCAGTGTTTGTCCCAGCAACGTGCATAGGAAACAGCAGGACAGGTCCCTAGAAAGTCTGCCTTTTCTCCTCAATTTGCAAGCTCCACTCCCTTAATTTTGGGAAAACGACTCCTCAAAGAATACCATCTAGAAGCAGACAACTCACCTAGTAAGGGCTGCAGGCTAGATTTCTGCAGAATTGAGAAGAAGAAGAAATGCTTGGCATGCTCACTTCCCTGAAGAGCAGAGTTCCAGCTCAAATCAAGAGATCACCACATTCCCCAAGCCCATCAGGCTGGTAGCTAAGAGTTCTTTATCCACTTCCCCATGACCTAGTGGTCGTTTTCTAAGGTAAATGGCTTGATGGACACTAGGAGGAGAACAATGCCCCTTAAAGTCTTTATTATTCTTATTAACGAGTTATCAGTTCTCCCCTTGGCAATCCCAGTAAGTGCTGCAACCTCTCTTACTGACGTCCCTCTCATACACACACTAAAACCATAAGGCGTGCACTATATGCACATGTGGTGCCATGCTCGAGGGGTGTAAAGAAGCGCTCCTGTTGTTTATGTAGAGTTCAGGATTAGCAACAACGATCCTGTCCAAAGGACACTGTAGAGATGTATGATGCCCCATAGACTGATCTTTCCTGGGGCCGTAGAAGAGATGGTCCAGAAACAGGTTTCTCCTGGATTCTCTCTATTGGAAGATCACATTCCAGGCAATGGATCAAGAGCACTCCCCAACTTCTGTGCAGGAGTACATTTAAAGGATTTAAGTAGCCTCTGTGGGATGCAAAGCACAAAGTGCAGCCTGGCAAAGTTACCATGAGTACATTGAGCTGCCCTAGATGGTTGACTTGTACAATGGTACCACTGCCCTGCCTATGTCCCCATGCTCTAGGGGCTGCCATACTTTCCAAAATCACTGCATCCCAGTCTGAGATAGCTGAAGATGCCTCAGGAAAGAATTACAAACCACTCTTGAGGTCATCTCCCATCCCACCTGAGCCAGGAGCAGAATAGCTGTGCTGCTCTTTTGATCTGTCATTCTCTTTAATCCTCTTGGTTTCAAACCCTTTGTGCTGCATATATGACCAAAGTCCTATAACTATTTTCTCCATAAAGCATGACCCTAAATAGCCATCAGAGACCGAAAAAGTCAGATCAGACTGATCCAATTGCCCCCATAAAGTCACCCTGCCTCCCATCTATTCGTAGTAGAGCTCACTTCTCTTTGGAAAGATGGAGGATGTTCTAGAAGCTGCATGTTGAGTAACCAGAGGGAGTGTCAGAGGAGAGACAGCAGTGTGAAGACAGTCCCTTGAGCAAGAAGCTCCTAAGGGACCCTGGGATCCAGCTGACACCATCTTCTTCCAAGTTGTATAATAGCTCTAACATCTTTCCTGAACAGTAGGAATTTCTGATCCTATAACACTGAACATTTTCAAACTACTCTTAGTCACTTGGGATGCATTGTAGACAATGCAGAGCGGCCACTGTCTCTTTGAAGAGGCCATACTGTTAAGATTAGAGCAGACCTAGGATCCTAGAAGATATTCTGGCATATATTACCCACAACACAGATATAAAAGCTGACTGAGATTATGCACCTGAGATTCTTATGTGTCTCATGTTGATAAAAGCCCCTATTAAATAGGGAAATGTCAAAAATATAATTTGTCTTGTTAATTAAGTCTAGAGTTTTCCATCATTAATTTATTTTATGTAACAGTATCCTCAAAAGAGAAGCATGGGAGGGATTTTGGCAGTTAATCAAATTACATCCAGAAGGGTTGATTTGGTAATTGAATAACACCAGGTGTGTCAGCACCAGAAAGAAAACTTTGGATGCCAGGACAAATTGTTGCTCATGGGTCCTTTCATAGCAAACCAATTAGCTGTGCAAGAGACGACAAATTTAGGGGTCTTTTGAGAACTGTTCTCTATAAACAGCCAGTCAAGATAACAGCAGTTTGTCTTCTTCCACGAAATACAGGCCTCCAAAATGATCCTGAGGGACTCTATGCATTCACATGCTCCGTGCCCCGTGACATGTCTTTGGGTACATTGTGCGTACTCGTTTCTGTCATACAGTATGAACACTACCCCTGGAGGTGGTTCAGTCTTGCCTGTAGACATTTGCCCCGAATCAGCAACCCACAGGAGGCAAAACCACCTGTACAATCCCAGCAGTGCTGTCAAATGCAGATCTCCCTCTCATGGCAGCTGCAGCTGGTTGCCTCTGAGGTCACAGAATCACAGAATCACAGAATGTTAGGGGCTGGAAGGGACCGGAAAGATCATCTAGTCCAGCCCCCCTGCCAGAGCAGGATCACCTACAGTAGGTCACACAGGAACGCATCCAGACCGGTTTTGAATGTCTCCAGAAAAGGAGACTCCACAACCTCCCTGGGCAGCCTGTGCCAGTGCTCTGTCACCCTCACGGGAAAAGCGTTTTTCCTAATATTTTTGCAGAACCTTCTGTGTTCCAGCTTGTAGCCATTATCCCTTGTCCTGTCATTGGACATCACTGAAAAGAGCCTGGCTCCATCCTCCTGACACTCATCCTTGATGTATTTGTAAACATTAACGAGGTGACCCCTCAGCCTCCTCTTCTCCAAGCTGAAGAGACCCAGCTCCTTCAGCCTTTCCTCCTAAGGGAGATGTTCCACTCCCTTCATCATCTTTGTGGCTCTGCGCTGGACTCTCTCAAGCAGTTCCCTGTCCTTCTTGAACTGAGGGGCCCAGAACTGGACACAATATTCCAGATGTGGCCTCACCAGGGCAGAGTAGAGGGGCAGGAGAACCTCTCTCGACCTACTAGCTACTCCCCTTCTAATACACCCCAGGATGCCATTGGCCTTCTTGGCCACGAGGGCACATTGCTGGCTCAAGGTGATAAGGTCAAGGTGATAAGACCCCAGAGGGTATAGCTTTCTCCTGGCACAGGTCCCAGGAGGGACAATGCTGCTGTAGGATGGCAGGAACACTTTCCCAGCAGACCTCTTCAGAATGTTTACATCCATAAATACTGAACCCTCTGTTGTTCACCGAGGTATGTAGTGCTATCTGGGGCCAAAAATGCCAATTTGTTGATGGTGAGGTGGTCACAAATGGTGGCCAGGGCTGTTCCTCAGGAACAGAGGGTCAGACACACTGATCCATCACTTGGTAGTCATCAGTCTCCTCCTTGTCATGGAAAACTAGCACCTACAGAGTGGCACCTTATGGCAATACACTTGGTCCTAGCACAGAGGTTCAGCAATGAATTTGAGAAGTTGGTAATGTTCCCTGGACAGAATAGCTAACACAGATTTTTCTCTGACAGGTTTGGGCAATGCAGATGTGAGATGTTACTCTCACGGCAGGGAGTGAAACTCACTCTACAGAGAAGAAGCCTTGTTAAAGCCTTGGTGATAGCCCCACTGTGCCTTTTGTTGGTGGTGGTTTTTGTTTGTTGTTTGGGTTGTTTTCTGGCTTTTTACTTGGTTGTTTTTGGGGGTTTTTTTATAGCAATATCAGAGAATAAATCTTCAGTATGGAAGATGATCAAACGGTGTCCATCCCCACTGACTCAAGTTCTGGAAGCCAGCAGAAGGCTTTGTATTAATTCTTAAATTTTGAATGAGCAGCAACAGTCAGATCAGGATCTGTGCATTTATATGCAAATGTATTTCCAGAAATCCGTTTTTCAGTACAAAAGGAGGAAACTATGAGAAGTGAACATCAAAGGGCGAATTAAAGAGGGTCATACTTACAGCCAGCATCAGGGCCTCTACTGAAGGCTCTTTGGAATTTTGAAGTATACTCCAGTGATACTCCATGGCTTCAGTATACCAACTACTTTACAGGGATAAAAATCTACTCCTTACCTAGACATTGAAGAGAATATGTATACAAAGAATGCTAGAAGGATTTTATTGATGTTAATACACTTTAGAAATCATTAAACCTTATTTCTATATTTTGCTAGGGGATATATAGCAATCTTCTTTACAAGTTAAAATCTTTAGTGCAATTTGGGTGCAAAAAATGTGAAAAAAGATGATGAGAAAAATGGTCACAGATGACAGGCAGTCACTTCAGCATGTAGAAATTACCACAAAAAATCACACTGTTTTAGGTATTAAAAATCAGGATAAAAGATAGTTCTAGTCCACTCAGAGTAGGAAGGTAAATTAAATACATCTTCTTGATGTATCTGTGTTATGTATTTTTCATCATTAGTAACTAAATTTTGACAGAAGAACTCTGGCTTGATATTGAACTCCTCTCTGTGCTCAGCTGTCTGTACCCATACAGAAAAAGTGTTTCTTTCTTGCAATATGTCATCTGAAGTTTGGATGAGATTTATTCTGAACAACTTGTGGCTCTTCTCCAACACTTAAAAGAAATCTGGAAAACACAATACGGAACCCTTTTAAGTTTATAACAGTTGTATTAGTTATGTATTGCTTTCACACAGTCTTCATAATAATTTTAAACTGGTTTTAGCTGACTTGAATTAGCTCATGATTAACAATTTCAGCAAATTTATTTTATAAATCAGTTCTTTCCAGCACCTGTTTTCTTCTGGAGTTAGATCCTTGAACACTTGGACATGGTTTCAAAGTGGTGTCAGTGGGGTCATAAAAATATTCTAGGGAAATAATTTTTGTGAACAGAAATCACCAAAACCTTCTGACTCCAAAAATGTGGAAACATCACTGCCTCAATCTCAGCTGTTCCTTTCTCCACAAACGCATTTCTATTTGCTTTCTCGTCCTCTCTACCGAAATGGAAATGAAAACTCTCTCCTGAACGCCCCTGCTTTCTCCACCTCTAACTGAAGTTTTTTATATCACTTGTCAGACTTAACTCCAGGAGAACTCTCTTCCACAAGAACATCACCATAAGTGAAATATTATCAGTCAGGAACCTTTTACTTCTAATTGTGTGCTAAAGTTATTATAACTAAATGGAAGGATTTAGGGTCTGAGAAAGAAAATCCTTCAAAAAGAGGGTTGTGCATTGAGCTGGACATGTTAGAACAATGGAGTTCTGCAATGCATGTGCTGCATTCCTTGCTCTGAGCTGTAGTGGCAGGATTCTGGGCTCTATTTACTGAATTCTCCAGCATTTTACAGAATAAAATTCACTAAATCTTTTGAAATGTGAAGCTTGTGCAATTATATTCTCAAGCTCCCTATTTCCTGTTTTGCCCCCACGTCTCTGGCCACTAAGGGCTTTGCTAAGCTGTGAATGGCAGTGAGATGCTGGGTGGAAAAAGACAAGCAATTCTTATACCCATGTCTGCACAAATCAAATAATCCCAAGAGATACGTTCATCAGCTGGTTTCAGAGCAGCAAGAACTCTTCTGAACTCTGAAAACCATTCCTACAACAGTCCTTAGACACGTCACTGTTCTCGTCCTGCTCTTCCTGATCACTGAGAGGCTCTGAGAGATGAATGGGTCTTTTCATTCACTCCTTTTTTTTCCTGCATCACCTACTGATAGCTCTGCTGTGAAGATACACAGCTATCCCTGAGAGATCCCTGTTTGCTTTTGCTTTTATGGAAAAGCCATTTCCACTATGTAAATACAAAGCTGCAATTCCCCACACAAACAACAGCTTTCAAAATGGGAAAAATGAGGCATACCAGGTCGAGTACCTTTCTGCATCAGTACCGCACCTAATTAGAGCCTCCAGTCTCCACTCAAAACCACTCATACCCTGGTGTGTCAAGCAGACCTGAAAGGAGGCTGGTTTACAAGCCCGGGCTTTGCAAATCAGAGAGTATCTACAGCTACTACTGAGGCCATCCCTTGTCATGCTGCAGCACAAAATGGATGCAATATACAGTTGTTTGTAAGCTTTACAGCCAGCTAAAAACTATGTGCAGCTCTCTTGGGAGTATTAAGGAAAATTCATAACACTTCACTACCTGATTATATGGTCAAGTTAAAAGAAATAATTCAGATAATAACAACTGTCTCTTGTAGTAATGGACTACACTGTCCAAGCTAGATCATGAATCAACGGAAGCCTGTTTATAGTATCAT
The DNA here is from genome assembly GCF_000703405.1 of Apaloderma vittatum. Lineage (NCBI taxonomy): Eukaryota > Metazoa > Chordata > Aves > Trogoniformes > Trogonidae > Apaloderma > Apaloderma vittatum. Next base: position 58,830 of record NW_009727983.1, on the reverse strand, counting down.
AAAGTCACCTCTGAAATGGGTCCAAGTCTTGTGATTGTGCCTATTTAGCTATTCCAATCCTGCCAAAATGATATATTTTCCAGAAGTTAAGGCTAAACATTCTTACTCTTCTTTTTTTTTTTTTCCCACACAGCACCAAACTCACCCTCCTACTCTTCTTTTCAGACCTCTATCAGTTTACTAGTGCTCTGTACATCAAATCCAGAGCCCCTGCTTTGAAGGCTTGTCATGTAGGAGTATATGTGTACGGCAGTGAGCTTCCCTTCTTTTACAGACTGCATTTTCTATATTAGTGTCTTCACCTCCCTGTTCCTAATCTTCCACTGTTTTCTTAAACTACATTATTAGGCTAGTTTCAATGCAATCAAAAGCTAGTAAAAACTTTGTCAGATAACAACCACTCTCTTCTTTGCTCCTCCAGTCACATCTTAACGCAAATCAAATAAAATTCTTCATCTCTTACACAACAAAAGGACCCTTACAGCTGATCCAAAACTGTTACCTTGAAAGTAACATATAGGGCAAACAGGTGTGGGGTTTTTAATTCTTGAAAAGATATTTTAAGCCTTATCTTGCTATCCATTGGTTGAAGTGGAAGAAAAAGTCTGAAAGAAGAATATACGTAGCCTGTTATAAATAATGGTGCTAAAGACAAAGATGAGACATAGACAAAGACTGTCATGTTAGTGAAGTTCTTTGTGGAATTACTAAGACAACAGTGAGCTTCCATTTTCTTAATTAGAGGCTGAAGATTCTTCTTTAAGATTAAAAATAAAAATGATACAGACATTGCTATTCTGGACTCTGAAGTGACCACAGTATGAATACCTCATAACAGTGAATACAAGAGATATATAAATAGATAATATGCAATATGCATATTATTACCTATAAATAATGCATAGAAATAATGCGTATGCACATAAATAATAGGTAATGAATTATAGCTAAAACTAAAAAGCACCCACAGATCTCAGTGGAATCACTAGACATTCTGTGAAGCTCTAGAGGCCTCTGAAACCTGGAGAAGTCTTCTTCAGATGCTTTGCCTGGGATACTACGGTGGCTCAGATCTAGCATAAACACAAGTCCTGGGATTCTTTCAAAGGGTCTTGTGTGTGGATTCAGGTTTTAGAGCTGTTTCTACATAGGGGATCTCAGCTCCTTTTTGAGGATCCAGAAGCTCCCAATGCATGGATATGCAACGCAAGCCAGCTCATGGATCATGTGCCAAGGAGGTCCCTCCATGGGACCTGGCAAACAGGTGTTGCAGAATGCGCAGACACCCAGGAAGCACTGGTCACTCGGGCTCCCTGCAGAGTTGGCTCGCGTCTTGCAAAGAGAAGGAATTTGAGGGGGAAAAGAAGAAAAACATCTCAGATTTCACTTCTGAGAAAACTAATAAATACATTGTCTAGATGAGATGGCACATTCACAGAATCACAGAATGTTAGGGACTGGAAGGGACCTCGAAAGATCATCTAGTCCAATCCCCCCGCCGGAGCAGGAACACCTAGACGATGTTACACAGGAAGGCATCCAGGTGGGTTTTGAATGTCTCCAGAGAAGGAGGCTCCATCCCCTCCCTGGGCAGCCTGTGCCAGTGTTCTGTTACCCTTACTGAGAAGAAGTTTCTTCTCAAATTTAGGTGGAACCTCTTGCGTTCCAGTTTAAACCCATTACCCCTCGTCCTACCATCGGTTGTCACCAAGAAGAGCCTTGCTCCATCCTCGTGACACTCACCCCTTACATATTTATAAACATTAATTAGGTCATCCTAATTTCCTTGTCACAGATGCTCTCTGTAGCACTGATTGTTAACGAAATGAAGAGTGGAGGATCATGTTGCATATATCTCTCAATTAGAGTGAATTTGGCAGGGGAGTAGAGACCTCAGAGATACCACCTTCCTCTTCATTCCCTGTAAATAGGTAGCTAGGCACTGAAAGTAGTCTGCATGGTGAATAGCTGAGAATCTATGAAAAACAATCTATCTAGGAGTGACATGCTCTGACTGACCAAATGCAGGAGGATACTCTTTGGGACTTATTTGCTAAACATATTGGAGAATCTGAATGCAACACATGCACCAGTGGGAAGTAACGCTACTTGCTGTGTGGCTGCTGAACCAACCACCTGCATGCCAAGCGTATGACACAGAGCCTGATCTCTTCAGAGACCTTGCCTGACAATATAAGTTATAAGCAGAGAATAATCCAGGCCAGGTTAGTCTATCAAATAGAGCTTATCTAGGTCTAGCCATGACCCCTAGCATTTCAGGCAATACTTAGGGGTGTTGTAAAGAAGTACATTATATAACCTACCTCTTACCTCCAGTAACATGACCCGCTTGAAGTCTCTATCCAGCAGTTAACTCATATCTGTATTTCTTCCTGCATCATTTAGAGGCTAGAAGATGCTAAGTTAAATGCTGTAGTATCTTTCTGATAGCAAGTGTCTTCAGTGTTAACTCTTTACCTAGGACTTTACCACTGAACACCAGAATTTTCATGGGCATCATTTGGATGATGAACCTTTGTATCAAAGAATGTTTCAATGTCATGTTGTCTCAGTAACAACAGTTAAGCCTTGTATTTTCTTGAGTTCAAGGCACTTAAGAAGTTCCAAAGCCAGGATAAATAAACACATCATTTTTAAAAGATTTCAAATTATCTCATGCTGCTGGGTTAATAATTCAGGTGACTTATGTCTCTAAACAAGGATCTTGAGAATAGAATCTCTGATGAATATTCAGATGGGTTCCTTCAAGTTAACCCAGGCTGGCACTGCAAGAAAAGCTTCCTTACACAGTAAGGAAGGGGTGAAACATTCCGTTCCACTCGACAAATGGGGACCAAAGAGTAATATCAGTATTTGCAACAGACAAAAATTTGCCTTGCATTTTGATTGTCTCATATCTTTTAGAGGGGAAAAAGGCTATTTTATTTAAGGAATTGAATACCAGCAGACTTACAGGTGCCACTCTTCACCAATGTATAACCATTCTAGTTGGCTAAAAGTCTATCCAGAAAACAGAAAGCCTGGTAAACTCCAATGTGGTGAGTCAGTCAACGTACATCTATTTCTATAAACATTAAGGGATCCTGCCAGAAAGAAAGAGGATTTTAAAATAATAACAGTAATAAATAATAGCTGAGATAAATAAAGCAGCATCTTATTACAATAAACTGATTTGCAGACCAGTGATGGAAAATACCTGAAGATGACACATGCCCAGCCCTTATATTGATCCTGAGGACTGTCAGTTGGAGAGGGGAAAAATTTTCATTATTTTGACATTTGCCCTTTCTTGTAAAAGATGAGCAGTTAGATACTATATAAGTTATGTTTGTACCAAAGGTGCCCTTGAAAGGAACATTAGCAATAACTTCTATATGCACACACACACCCTCTTAAGATTTTTGGAGGGTCATAGTAAATGTTGGAAACAGAAAGGGAAAAGGAGAATTTCGATGAGGCCGTAAAGGTGGACTTCGACAGCCAGCAGACTGTTAAGAGAGGATCTGAATGGTGGTCAGAGAATGAAGGATTTTGAACACAAGGACTACGTGTTCTAGGCTCAACTGTATGATTCATATTCCAGGATCAGTATACTCCATTTCTCCAGCACCTTAAAAAATCACTCAACTGCATCCTCAAGAAAGTAAGGTGATATAAATAATCATCACTACATCTGGCATTATTTGGCCAAGAATTTATCCACACATAGTAACTTCTTATGCTGCTTAAGACATTTACAGGCTTCTAAAAATGATGATGAGAAAACAGTAGGGACACAAGTGATAAGAAAAAATAAGGCAGTAATGTGAAGTATTATTGCTAAAGCTTTCATCTTGGTAAATGAAACATAAAGCGAAAAGGAGTAAGGTTCCTTCAGTTTTCACAGAATCAGAATCACAGAACTATCTAGATTGGAAAAGTGCAGTTATTAACCTAACAGTGACAAGTCCTCGAATAAATCATATCCCTAGGCACTGTGTCTACTGGACTCTTAAATACCTCCAGGGAAGGGGACACCACCGCTGCCCTGGTCAACTCCTTCCAATGCTTAATAACCATTTTTGCAATATCAGAATATGTAAATTCCCAAACTTAATGAGAAGATACTGAAAGCTGAAGAAAACAAGGATTCCCTCATGAAATTGTGTAAAGAGAGCAGACAACAGCTGAGGTGAAAAAAGGTAAGAAAAAATCTCATAGGGCAGTGAGCCCACAGGAATAAGGGATACCTGATAGCTAACACAGATGAGGTAGAGGATGCCCTTGGAATATTTCATAAAAACCTCGGTATCACAGAGTAATACTCAAGGCAATAATAGAATAGTAAAGAAAATTGCTACCTCAAAGACCTATCTTTTCTTCATTTAAAAACAGAAGATAGGTTAATCCTGAATAGTTCACACTGCAGAACAGAAAAGTAAGGCTTCTATGGGGTTTTTAGTGTGCACATTCATTTATTTATTTAACAAAATCAAACAATGAGAAGTAGGTCAAGCCTTTTTTAAGAGGAGCTTGGATGATTCAGATGCCTAAAGAGGAAAGAAACTGGACTAGCTGCTTTCCATACAAGCCGATTTTATTAATAAATGTTGACACAGAAGTTCTTGCCAATACATTTTGCAAATAAAGAAAATTAAGTATATCAGGGTTATGTGCAGCCAGATAAACCAGGATTTGTAGGTTGCTGACTTTCTGTGGAGTGCACTAAGAAGATGCTTTAGCAATTGTTAATTTTCAGGAAAAAGCTCTGACTGCATGGTTACTTACCCTGATCTTAGGCACTGGATGTGATAAGCTGTATTTGTGGTGTTTGATCCCAGACATTCAAAAGCATACTGGTATGTGCATAGTAAACACAAACTCATTCTTGCCTAAAGCAGAAAGAAAATTTTTTGACCAAGCAGAATGGACAGTGAAGTATATGGACCGCCGAAAGCAATGTCTTTCAGGATTTTAATTTGTGCCTTAAGGAATGCAGAATTTCTCTTAGAGAGTGAAATTATCTTATATAGATTTAAGTTAAGAAAAAGTACCCGGCAGGGTGCTCCCTATCCCCCTTTGAGGCACGTATCTGCATCGTGAAAACTCTTGCCTTGGTAATGCTACCACACGAGGAATAATGTTGAATAAGACCCATATCACAATTTTACACAAATAATTACTACTTTTTGTACAACATTCCTGGTTCTTGAAAGTGATAACATCCTTGCTAGATCTTAATTTTGGTTCAATTCCTATTCCACTACAGATCCCACAGTTATCCACACTACCCACAGTGGTAGGTCACTAAAATCTGCCTGTAAGTCAGGTAGTATCCAGAGGGAAACTTTGCATTTCAGAATGAACCACATTGTGTTTCACTCCTGCCACCTGAGATCGTCCATCAGCAACATCCCAGGGAGCCATCTGACACATTGATTTCCTTGCTATTGGCCAGCATGGAGTTGCATTACAAGGTTTTTTGGAAGTGAAACACACATTGTAACCAGTCTAATTTTGAAATCTAAATGTTACTTACCATTAAAATAATTTGCAACATTCTCATATCAAATCCAAAACACAACTCTATACCAGCTGCTAGGAGTAAAAGTGACTCTAGCCCAGCTGAAACCATGATAGTCAAATTAGGCAGTAATCCAAATATTGTGAAGCCCTTCTATGTCTGTATAATTAATGTGTCTGATATTTGAGAATGAATAGGAAATACGATGTCTTGGAATAAAGCTATTTCAAAAACAAACATGGATGTTCTTTCTGCCCTAACTTCCCTGTGCATGAGAAACAGGCATAACCACTATTTGTTTACTTTACTATTCCTGAATATATTCTATGCCCCTACCAGCAAGACAACTTTTGCCTATTGATTTACTGAAATGTTAGTAAAAATTTAGATTATTTATTTAATTTCGTGTAATAATTTATTCCATGAACAGATGCTCATTAATATCTTTTTCTGACAAGTGATGGCTACAAGCACAAGTTTATTTAACGATCTGATCTCCCTCTGTGAATATTCCAGCTATTACAACTTTAGTCAGAGGTAGTAAGCACGGTTGACAAATGCAGTGTATCCAAAACCAGCTTATTGAATTCTGTTAAAATGACATTTGACATTACCCACCAAGTCCCACCAGTCCCCACCAAGCCAAAGTGTAAGACAAGTCTAACAGGTTGGAACAGAGGAAGAGGTAGCGCAGGACCTTGTAAAGAAGGCAGTATTGGGTTTTGGGGATTGGGCTGTCCAAAGTTCCTCAGTGGGGCTTTCATTCAGTGGGAGAATTCGGCAACTGCAGGAAAAAGATTAGGCCAGTGCTGAGCATTTACAGAAATTTCACCGAGGTTATTAAAGCAAAAAAGTTATACATAAGAGTTCATTCACAGTCAAGGGTATCCAGAAAAATTATGGTCTTCTCATGGTGAGTCTTTTTGTGAAGCTGCCACAGACTGACCCAAGCCTCCTGGACTGAGGTTTTTTTCCTGTTTGCTCAAAGATGCTCTTAGTGCTGCACCATTTCACCAGGAATTTCTATGTGCTTCAACCATATTTTCATGTTAAAATTTAATGTTAACTTGAAATGAAAACATAGATTTGACAGATAACTGATTAGGTTACTGTAGTAAGTGAAGCCAGTTAAGATTTCTCCCAGGTATTTTTAAAAATTCTGGAGCCTGTTGCCTGTAATAGGCATAAGCACAGAAATTTCACCACTGTGTCTGGAGAGTATTTAGTTCTTTTATGAGCTTCTGGTCTTCCGTTTAGTTTATCCAGCTCTGTCTAGCCTTTTTTACTGCTGTATTCTGAGGCATTACAAATGCCTGTGAAGACAGAACTAGCAGAGGTACTATCATCTTTAGCAGTAGAATAGCAGATAAAAATTTCTGCAATTTTACCTGTTTTTCAGTGAGTAAATGTGTGTGATCCTTTTCTTTTCAGTGAAGATTACTTTTATATTTCATTTTAGAACTGTTCCTTTACTTCATTTTAATTCATATTCAGCCTGCATCAGATATAGCCCTGAAAGCTCCATTTAAAATATTTGTGCTCATCTGAAGCATTTGCTTTGATCATGACCAATGGCAATAGTAAAATTAAGGACAATTCTTTATGAATTGACATTGCTTGTAAAATCACGATTTCTACAATACTAACACAGAGCAGCAGATGCCCATGCTTCCCTTCCCTGCCCAAGAGTGTTGCTCCTAAGGTAGAAGGTGTGAAGCATTTTTTCCCTATTCTTTACAGTTACATTGAGAGGAGATAATAAAAAATAAATGGCACTTTCATAATCTTACTGTTCTTGTCTCATGTTCCAAGAAAGAAACCTAGAAAACTCCTCAGCCCAAGCTCTATACAAATAAATAATATGCAAAAGATATATGAGAAACACCAGAAACAAGTCAGAGCTGCTTTGTCTCAGAACATTTTTATTAACATGACGTACAAACGTTGTTTTTTCCCATCATGTTCTCACATCATTCCAACATTATAAAGCAACACATAAAAATGACTATCAGAACGAAACATTGCAGGGAATAAAACCTTTTTGGGTTGACATCTTACCTACTCCATCAACCTCCTTTCTCCACGTTTGGTGTGGTATGTGTGGCATGTAAGCAAAGGAATCTCTTTTTTTCGGTTCTGCCCTGGGAAGGGTGTTGGATGGTGATAAATCTGTGCAGGATCAAAGCAGGAGACCCATCTCTGGTACACACCAGGGTCGGGGATATGCAGCTGGATCTGAGAGTCACCAGGACCTGCTGGTCCAGCTTCCTCGTTCAGACAGGGGCGCATTTGTGCCCCTCCTTCTCGGAATGGGTCAGCAAGGAAAGGGACTACCTCACCCATTTTTATGATGGTGACTTTTTCATCAGCCTGTGGGATCTCTATGCTCTCCCTGAGGAATGTGTGCAGATGGGATGACTGGCACCATGTTTATAAATATGTAAGGGGTGAGTGTCACGAGAATGGAGCCAGGTTCTTCTCAGTGACCACCGATGGTAGGACGAGGGGTAATGGGTTTAAACTGGAACCCAAGAGGTTCCACCTAAATTTGAGAAGAAACTTCTTCTCAGTAAGGGTAACAGAACACTGGCACAGGCTGCCCAAGGAGGTGGTGGAGTCTCCTTCTCTGGAGACATTCAAAACCCGCCTGGATGCCTTCCTGTGTAACATCATCTGGGTGTTCCTGCTCCGGTGGGGGGATTGGACTAGATGATCTTTCGAGGTCCCTTCCAGTCCCTAACATTCTGTGATTCTGTGATTCTGTGATCTGCATTCTATCACAAAAACACATCCCTGCTGTCTACTGAGGAGGCCACCCTATGGCATAAAACCCATTCTGATGGTTCAGAGTGATAATTCAGTGTGAAGGCTGAGTGAAGACTTCTATTACGTGTGAGCAACAGGATCGAAAGATACTGACATCACCTCTCTGCCACAGCTCAAAGCAAAGCAATCTGGTTTGGCCCAATTATTGTTGAGACTTAGAAGAAAGAAGCTCTGCATTTTATTAATTTTGCCATCTGTCTAAGTTCATAGGCAGGTAAAAACAGAATTAGTTCACTCAGTATCAGAAGGAATAATTTTTTCAACACAGAAATTAGACAGTCCTCACTCACAAAAATGTTAAATTCAAGAACTCACCCAATCCAGGATTTACAGTGTTGGTCTATCTGACTGTGGGCACTCTGGAATTTGCTGCTATTTATTTTAATTTTAATATCCACAATAATCAAGAAAAAGATCAAATTAATCCACTGAGGATGAAATGAAGCAATCATTATATTTCAAGATATTGCCACCTCTAAGTATACGCTGATAGAATAGAAGACCTCTTCACCATCTTGAACATTTGTTCTTGATATGGCATTTTAACTGTTCAGATATAAAAAAAAAAATCCATGGCCTCAGTACACAGTCTTGTATAGAATGTTCTAAGGTGCCAAATATTATTTAGGACCCATTTCTCAAGAGCGACTCCAGTAATTTCAACTATGTAATTGCTTTAAGTTGGTATTTTGCTGAAAACATGACCTGTCCCTGTAATGAATGGGACTACCTGTGTATGGAGAGTAGGATTTGGTCTCAAAAGTGGTCTTGAGCTATGAACAAACTGTTTTGGTTACAATTAACAAGCATCTTTGAAACAGAAAATGAGCAGACAATAAAACTAAAGAAAAATCCACAGTACGTATAATACAACATCAAGCTGTGGGACTGCAGAACAAATATTTATAAAGTGCTTTCTGTCATATTTTTACTGGGATGATGTTGCACTAAAGATTAAAATATCCCTTAAGATTTCATGATAAAAAAGTTTATGGAGTCATCCGATTGAAAAGCTGTGCAAGGGCCAGGAATGATCACCATCTGGGAAACAGATGCAGATAATTAAGGAAAATAATTTCTTGAGTTTTATGTTGTCATTCATGAGAAATTAAGTTTACTTAAGATGATTCAAGCACGAAATAATTTTCAGCAGCAGAGCATCCTGTAAATTGCAACGATACAGTGATTGTACCCTGGTTTTGACAAGGTCTGGGAGTTTTTCGTGGGAAAGAAATCCCTAACCCTTTCCATAAAGAGTGGAGAGGAGACGGCTGTTCAGCCAAATACGGTGAACAAACAAGTAAGAGGAGCTTCCTTAATGTAGGGAAGAAGGTAGCACTACAAGGTCAGTAAGAAGCTAATATAAGGATCAGACTGTCTTTATGTTGCTTAGCCAGACAGTCACCATAAAAGGAATTGATCTAACATGTATCTAGTACAGCTCTTTTTTGACTCCAGTTCAGCAAATCATCAAATTCATTCTGATCTTTAAACACACACTTTAATACTTTGCTGGATTATGGCTGTTTAGATTCATATTTTGTCCTGTAGATTCTAGTCATGTGAATTTAAGCAAGCAAGCCCATCTGCCTGCTGACACCTATGCCACAGTTGTTCCAGACTAATCTGCAGTTAAATCTGAAATAACTAGTTTTGCTTATATGTGTAATAAACACAGAGATAGTTTCGTAGCCAGCTCCATGCTTGCAACAAAATACCATCAAGAGGCAGAAAAACAAGTAAAGATTTTTAGAAGCCATAGATGGCATAAAATCAGGCAGAAAAAGAGTGAAATAAAATACTAATGGGTTTTCTAGTTCAGAAGAGGATGTAAATAAGTGCTTACTTGTGTGTGCTTAAGTGGGACTGTGAAAGTGCTTAAATTTAGACATATTCTCTAATGTATTTCTAGATGTGTCAGAATGGGGGCTTGATATGAAAGTTAAGTTTCAGACACATATTAAACTATTATCACCCATAAACTGCTAGATATTGCGAGTTAATGTTTTTCTCTTTCTTTGAAATACAGCTAATGGTTCTCAAGTCTAGACACCCTGTCGAGAATCTGGCTCTTTGATAAGGTGTTGTAATTCACATCCCCAAGACCAAGCTTGATGCTGCCACAGAAGTGAACTGTGCAAAGGCACAGCTGAAAAACAGATGTTTATTTCAAAACTAGATTTTACAGCCCTGACATTTTTATTCTGATTTATACAAAGTAGTTCTTTTTACAATCAAATCAATAATTCACAAGATAGGACAGATACCACTTTATTTTATGCTACAGTTTTTCTTGGATTATTCATAATACTGTTTGAGGGATTACTCTAATAAGATTGTTATTGCTATTCCTGCTTATAAATATCAGTTCACACTGTTTTGGCCATCCACCCTAAGAAGCCTCTTTGTGGGAAAGAACAGTAAGATCTTAGTATAATCAACAGTAAGTATGAGAAGGCTGACTACAGTTAACTGAGCCATGTAATCAATGAAAAAAAGTTAATTAAAAAACCAAGTGTAATATGCAAAAAGAGTATTCTCTTCATTCACTTTGACATGTGATTTTATTAATCATAACCTAGCACACTGCCAAGGGTCATATCTAACTTTTTATTTATATGTGTATTTAAAATCAAGTCTGAAGAGTAATAATCAATTAATATATTTTACTTTGGAGATAACCACTGGAAATTACAAAGGATCCATGAAAGGACAGTGTCTCAGCCTGGGCTACAGCTGTCTCACATCCATCCTGCTCACTGCTGGAAATCCACCCAGGGTGGACGGAGACCAAGAGCAAAACATCCACACTTTTGGGCAGCAGCCACCTTCCCCAGCCATCCTCTCTCCCCAGTACAACCAGAGCAGAAGAAAACTATTGCGAATATCTCTTTACAAAACATTTATAACCTTAATAACCCATGATCTTACCTCCAAATCCATGTCACCAAAGGAGGAGAATCTAATCTGACTGTAATGCACAGGAGGAAAAAAAAAAGTGATGTCCTACCTAGAACCTGGTAAACTTGACTGCCACCACCACCATTGTCATCATCATCATCATCATCAATATGATCATCCTATTTGTGCTGGTTCCAGACTGTCTTTTCGATAATATTTGAGAAGTCAATAAATGTACAAGCTGTTACCAATTATATGGTATTGCTATAATGTTGCTACTCTAATACACCTCTTATACTGAGAAAAGGTAAAACATATGAAATAGAAAGGGAAGATTATTTAGACAAATGAGAAATCTTTCCATTATAAAAGTTACTGTGGATGACCAGCTCTGTGAGATTCCACAGGTTGTTTAATTGTAACAAAATAGTAATAAATACTATTATGTACCAGTTAAAAAGCTTGCAGGCCTTGTAAGGGAACGTGAAGGTAGTTTGCAAGAGATATGACTAAAATAAGTTACTATTTTTAGAAACAGACATTTGTAATGTTAGGTGATTTTTTTTCAATCAGCTCTGAAGCACAGACGATGTTCCTAAGTTTTACTGTGTCTAAATGCATTCATTTTCTATACGGCTCTATTCTTCATTAAAGACAAGGGTAAAAAAGACTTTCAATCTCATGTGAAATGCCTGATCAGTTCTGTTTGCAATAAATAAAAATCTTTATCTTCAAATTCAAATAACCCTGCACATGTCTCTGGAAAACTTCCACACCTTAGCAGAAAGCGATGCAAAACATCTGCAGTTTGACCATAAGTTTTTTAAATCCAAATTCAATTAAAAGATAAGTATGCCAATACTCTTCCCAACACAATTTTTTTGATCAAAATATGAAAATAGTTTTTACATCTGAAGTTGAAACTGTTACTTTTGATCCAAGGGGTTTGCCTTGCTATCTATAACTAAAACAGGTAAGTTACTTTATTTTTTTTTTCAGTAGATCATTTATTTTATAAATAGATCTTTTAGAAAAGATCTAATAATGTCATTAGGGTGCTGTTAATCTCATAGGTCTACAATGGCCTCAGCCCTGGCATTAGAAGGAAACCACTTGTGAACTCCTAGCTATAAGTGCTCTGTTTTCAAATTCTGTTCAGACTAAGAAGTTACTTTGTTTAGTTTGGAAATATTACACCCAAAGGAGAAGCTTAAGGAGCAAGAACGAAACCACCAGGGTGCAACCTAAACAAAGCTATTCTTAAAAGCAGGTGGCATATTATTTTACTGCAAGCAAAGTGTTATGCAATAGTAATTTATCTTTACAAGTAAGCTCATAGGGCAAAAACATAAATCATGCTGAGTCACGAAGTGAACACCGTGCAAAATGACTACCGGGACTTCTTCTGAATTAGCTTGGATAAAACACTTCTTAGGGAACATTTGTTAAATCACTCTCAAGAAAACAGCAGTAAAAGTAATATTAAGTAACTTTTTTTCATTGTTGAACCTGGATCATATGCCACGGACCAAAGCAAATGCTTTAATCAGTAAGATACGGCCACAGAGCCTGTTTGGCTCTGCAGCGCAGTGCAGCCAAATGTACCCATCTCTTGTCAGGGCCCTGCAAGCCAAGGGCAGGTCAAGCTGGGGAGATGTTTGCTGGTGCAAACACAGTGGCATAGGAAGCAACATCAGCAGGTGCCTAAAGAAACCTCAGAGGAAAAGAAAAGAAAAAAAAAAAGTTATTCTAGCTTTTTTGTGAAAAGATCAACTGCAAATGAACTGGTTGGCAGACAATGCCAACTAGTTTGCTTCTCTCCAGACCATGGGCAGAGATCAGGCATTCCCACCATCGCCCAAAAAACCATGAACTCTCCGGATATCACCCTCAGCAAGCAAATGAAGAAGTGATTTCCTTCCACAGTCATGGTGAGGCTGTCGAGACTTTCAGTGCTACAGACTCACAACAGATTTTGTTGGTAAATCAAGGTTCTTCCACGTTTAGCAACTGAGACAGTGATGGCTTAAATTCTGCAGAACTTAGTCACTGAACTGTTATATGCCTACATCTAATATTATTTTGAGACAAACGTTTCTTGTTTTTAACTGCTTATGTAGATTTAATTATTGTTTTCAATTTATTTATATCCTTTTGTATTTTTACATATTTACTCCTTAAGAAGAAAGGGCTTCTTCACATGAAGACATACAATGAAACTGACCACAATTAATTTTAAAAATGTGTTGATTAAACTGAACCAAATCTTCTTGGGAGTCTGTGCTTTTAATAGGAAATAAGGTGAATTAAATTAATTTGTTTTTTCATTGGAAAGAGACTATAGCTATTTCAGGTCTGAATGGCATACAAAACATAGTGCAATTTAACTAATCCACTATAAATTCTTACTGTTACTTAACACAGGAAAATTTTCCTAAGCTCCCCTGAGTGACAGGACCAAAGTACCTACTCGCTGTGCCAGCAGTCACCAAAAAGCTATGTAGTGCTGAAGAATCAACACACAGGCATTTTGCTAATGTACCACCTTTTCCTTTTATAAAGGATATAAGTATTACTAGAAAGGGTAACATTTTCTTTTCACTCATTGATTTGTCTAAAAAAATTAGAAGAGTGACACTGAGCAGAAAGATTATTGCTATCTTGCAGCATTGTGCAACAGAGAGCATTTAAAAGTGTATATTCTTCTTTAGCCTTACTAATACAGCCTATATTCTGCCCAATTACTCATCTGAAATTAATGGGAACCTTTGTTAGAGACTGTGATTTCCATCTTTTCAGGGTATCACAGCAGTGCTGGGATGGGTGATCTTTACGCCCTTGGTTCTGATTCAGATGAGCTTCAATTACGAGCATTGTCCCTCTTTTTGTTGGTAGTGGTGATAAAAACTGGTGTTTACAGTTATATTCAGAATTCTTTTTCCTTCTATGATCAGCAAGGTAACTAATTTCTTTTGTAGAGCCTGAGGTTCTTTTTCTGAGCTTTCGATATCTTGTGCAACTTGTTTAACCCTTTAGAAATTGCCTTTATTTCTCCAGGAGCTGTGGCTGTAGAGTCTCAGGGTTTCAGTTACCATACAAGTCAGCAAATAATGGATGCACACAGTTATTTTGTAAGATAGCGCAAAAATTCAAGCCATTAATCCTATTCAATCTAATTATTTAACTGCATAAAATTAAAAAAGCCCAGTACTTCCTAGTTATTGATACCTATATTGATACATCACCCATTACAGCTGTTTTCCTGCCTAATTATAGAAAGAAATCCTACCATAACAGGGTATTCCCACACAGTATTTAGAAATTGTGAGTAAATATTAATAGTTGAGAAATTAGTACTGTATATTCAGCTGACTGATTTGTTAACCTGGGCCAGCTATTTATAGTAAACATAAATAATGAGGTTGGTGCTTTCCCTTTTCATATTGATTTAACATATCAGTAGGTCCCCGTGGGAAGATACGTTATCACCCTTTGAATGTCAGAAATAAATAGAGCAAACAGCCAAATGACATACTGTCTCTCCTCATCAATACTCTGACTCACTTTGTGTCCATGCTTCAATCAAATCAAACCGCAATTTGTATTCTAAATTTGTATCTAGTGCCACTGTGCTCACAGGATGGTCACTTGACCTTTCTGTTATGAATGTCAGAGTGAAATATCTCTCCCAAAGGTAAGTATGGCCAGGAGCTCCACTAGACTGCTGGGCATTCATGGTAGTCCACATAAAGCTAAGACCATTTCTGCCTTAGACATCGGTTTAAAATACCATCGCAGAAACAAATCATTATGGACTTTAGAAGGCTCTTATGAATGTATGGGACCTCAATTAATTTTTCTTTGGTTTAGTAATTAGAGTCCAATGTTAATGACAATCTTGCAACTGGGAAGACTGAGCAAAACCAAAAGATCCTTCCAGTTGAGACAATACCTGCAGTCAGGGACACCCAGAGCTGCACCTTGCCAAGAGGTAATGATGAAAATATTTAGTGGAAAGTTGCTCGTTCTCATGGGACGCAGTTTAACAAGGTTTTCATATCAACAAATTCACCCAAACCTTCAGCTGCCAGGCCCACATTGTGTTTCTCTCCAGAATTAACCACATACGTCCCTGTGCTCACTGAAGGGAATGGGCTGTCAGTGTTCACCTTGTGGTTTTAGCTGGAAGCTGCTCTAAACCCATAGTACAGCCCAGCTACAGGGCTTTAAGGCAGTATTTAACTGATTTGCTACAGATCAATTAACAAGCCTCCTCTTGAACGTGTAGATACAATTTCCCATAGCTGGAGAAAGGATATGGAGCTGGCTGTGAAGTCCTGACAGCAAGTGAGCTGTAGATGATAGTGCACGTCTTGTGGCCTTTCCTCAAATTTCCACAGTTTTTTGCCTAATGGTATTGTTTAATGAACTCGGAATTGATCCTCAAGCTCTTTGTTCTTTGCCTTTCTGGTTCTTTGGCAGTGCCTGGCTCTGTTCAGCCAGGAGTAGCTGGGACAGTCGTTGTTAGATCAGAGGCAATGGAGAACAAATAATAATGGTGCTACTGGAGGCATTTTCTACATTTCACTTCATGGCTTGCCCTAAATCACCATCTAGCCTATGTCCTATGCTACCTGATAGGAGCCAGGAAGGATCACTGACAAATTGTCTGAACTTTCTGCTGTCTCCTCCAGTAAAGCAGCTTAGAGCCAGTTTCTGTCTTCATAACTGCACCCAAAATAAAAATGATCCACTTTTTCTTTCTTTTTTTTTTTTATCTCTTGAGAAAGCCCTCAGCTCATGATCTTTTTGAGAGTGGAAGTGATCAAACTTGCATTACTTTCTACTCAGATTTATTTCACTAGTGAAAGCATGCAAGAACATTTAGCTTAAAATGAAAAAGCTTTAATTTCGTTATTTCTTTTTTTTTTCCTTTTCAGGTGGGAGATTACAACCAGATATCTATGAAGAGCCTCTACACTCCGGAGACAAATTCTTGGCTTAGAAATAGCGAGCCATGAGCACAAGGAAGATGGGCACTTCATGATTTCAAGATATATTTCACCTAATGCACACTGGGAAACCTTTTGGTCTCAAAAGAGAGATTCAGAAAGAAAGCCATGGTCTACGATATCCCTTACTGACAATATCCCTTTCTTTATGCCTAGACAATTTCCAGTACTGGGAGGATTAAGTTTGTAGCAAACTAGGACAATAACACAACACTTTCTTAGTGTCTTGAGAAAATTAAAGACAGAAACCCTCATTTCTCTAAAGCAATTTCTCCACATGGAGGAATATATATCCACATCTTGATTATAATCTCTGTAGGTTTTCTAAGCAGATTTTCTCAACCACCAGTACTTGATTTTAAAGAGTATATTCTGTCTTTGTTTTCGTCCTGCTGTTTTTGTTTTATTTATCTTGAACAACTAATGGTTTGTGTCTCCAGTTCTGAGTTGCTGGGTCTTTCTTCATGAGGAAAAAAAGAGACAGAGGTGTCGACACAATATAAAAGCAGGGAAGCTCCAGGGGCTGCCACTGGCAGTGGGAGGATTGTTGTGTTACCTGCAACAGGCAGGACCTTCCAGGTAATATTCTCCTTCAACTGATTCCCAGATGTTGAGCATCTGTCCAGTAAGCAGCACCTGGCCTCAACTATGATATTTCCAACTCTCTGTTCTTGCTTTACCCCTCTTAGGGAAGTAGAGCTGCCTATCCCACAGCTGGTTTTTTCCCTGTTGGGTGGGTATTTACCCACCAACCCAGAAAGCTCCATCCTTGCTTACCAAAACTGATCAGATGTGCTGGAGAAGGGAGACCTGAGTAGACAGGCTGTGGAGCACCTAGAGCACCTTCCTCTTTTGCTTTAAGATTTCATCAGCCTGGGTCCCTCCCTAGAACTTTTATGGCTTTTGCCAAAACAAATTCCTCAAATAAAAAAAGCAGAGAGAGGTCTCTGGGGACAACTCTTTTTAAAAAATATGCCTGCTGTTTCAGGTTTTGGCTTAACATTAGACAAAATCTTGAACTCAATATTAATTTAAATCATAGTAAAAATTTTTGGTGTTTTCCTAAGAAAGCCTTTGTAGCAGTGGAGGTAGGTGAAGCTGGTAGCCACAGCTCAGTTACAACAACTGGCAGGTTTGGCTTTCATCCCAAGCTGCAAAGAGACTGAAGTATCCCAATTAACAGAGTTGTGGACCTTAGCAACAAAGCAGAATGATAATCTCTCTCTGTCACCAAAATATTCCTTTCCGTTGTAATCATCTAAGCTCAAAAGTACCCAACATCAATTTTCTTTCTACTACATTATGTTGAGCTTTTTCAAAATCCCATTCAAATCGGTGGGATTATTATTCCTATGTGATTTTAAGGCCGAGATCTTAACATTCACTCCGAAACTGGCAGCCACCCTGGTACTTACATAACTTCTAGTGTATCCGGATAGTAGCCTGGTGCAACACCATTGACGTTGTAAGTATTAGCATGTGCTGAAGTACAAGCACTTACATATACAAAAGTACCTTATAAGACATGGGGGAAGAAAGGTGCATAGTAGACTGCAGTTCTCCTTTGAGGTGAGGACAGAGTAGATGTCCTGCATGTCACATCTGTATTGGCTACTGGAAGACATTTGGCTTTAGTCACAGAAATCTCAGTTTTATGGTCCTCTCTGCTTTCATGTTTCTATTTTTTATGCTCTTCTTATGTGTTTGCATCTCACAGTATCTTTGCATCTGTGTTCCATTCCATGTGCTGTATAAGAACCTCTATCTGCAAAGGAAAAGTTATCCCAGTGTTTCCAGCATACAGCAAAAGCACTTTACATGCTTACGGAGGAAAATAAAGGTTTCTCAGTTCTCATGACACATGCTACGTTTTCAACTTTTATAACTAACTCTACTAATCAGATTGGACTGAGTGACTTCAAAGAGCTACAAACACTGCCTTAAAACTGCAAAGTACTGCCTTTAGACAGTGTGTTTGGGCTGTCTAGAGAACTGCAAATTCATTCAAATAGCAACATTTTGAAGACTTTTTTCCACCTTCTTTTAAATTATTTTTCATTTCAAAAACAGAACAAGCAAACAGAAGAAGATGATGCAGAAGAGGCATGCCGGATCAGGGCCTGAAGGATCTATAGCTGTGAAGTTCAATACCTTTGAAGTAGTACTAAATAGAACTAGTTCATGCCAGTAAATAAGAATCACAGTTGTTTAACTGTTTATGTGGAATTGTACTTCTACGAGCAAAAATAAGAATACAGGCTGTCTGGTCCTGCAGGTCTGTGTTGCTAAATACTAAATTCTAATTTTTGCACCATATCAATTTTCCTTAAGTCTCTTTGAAAATTTGAAATTATTCTGTCTTTTTCTTGTCCCTGTAATGTTTTCATGTGACAAAAAAACATGAAAAAAGACTTCAAAAGAAGTACGTGAATTTCTAGTTTGCTCACTTACTGGTTTGTCCATCAGTGTTTTGAAGAGAATATATTTTTTGCAGACAGTATTTTCAAAGTAAACTTAAACTGATAGATGTGTGAGTTCCAATAAGTCTTCAAGAACTATCGACAATCCAGATCTAAGTGTCAAGGCAGGCCAAACACTGATTATTGGATTTTTGTGGCAAAGGAGCAAATATAATTTTGTGATGCATTAGACTTCTAATCATCAACAGCATAGATGAGAATAAAAACTGCAATGGATAGACAGCTGCTCTGGGGTTTGAAGATTTTAGTCCTAGTACAATAAAGTATAAACATAGAACTATGCAAAACCAGATTTCTTTAATTATTATTTCAAAGGACTCATTGCTGGAGGCAGCATCTTCACTCTTTCAAAAATATCATATATTTCTCATAACTCTCAGCTGTTGAATGAAGAGACTGCCTGAGGATCTTAGCTTTCAGAGTATCCAGAAGAGATTACTGGTTCTATTTTTTGAAGATCATAGTATTTGAATGGCATAATTTGCAAATATTACCATATTGTACCCTATTGTCTCAGAAACCCAAGCAAGCAAAATTAACCCATCAGTTTTGCTGTTTGAGATTCTTAATTTTTATGTATAATTCTTGATTTAAGAGCCTTATTTATGATTTTTCAACTTCTAGGGTTAAAAATACACTATAAAATGCGACTACCCCTCAATGTTTAGTCCAATTTTAATGCTCTGTTTTGTTACTGAGCAGGTAGATGACACTTGTATCAGAATGTGGATCTGTATTCGCGCCTTTTGTGCTTAGTAATATACTACGTTTATTTAATTCTTCATTAAACAAATTGTGTACAGTTCTTTCAGCTTCTTAATTTGATTGAACTATACCATAAAAAAACCCCATGCTATGTTGAAAAGCATGATTTAAAATTTCTTTGAACATGAAAATTCCTCATTAGCCCTGAAATGTGTTTCTGAGTAATAATATTTTAAAAATAAATCACTGCTTGAAGTCAGTTTATTTTCAAGGATACTAATTAAATATATGTCTTCCTTTGTGATGAAATTTAGATATATTTGAACACAACCATTACATTAGAAATTATCCATGTCTTCCCAGTGGGGTGCATAAGGCCTAATTCTTGTTCTGTTTAAGTCTATAGCTGAACTTCATTAAACTTCGCAAGTGCAAGACTAAATTTAAACTACATAATAACATTTGATTCTATGCTTTCTAGTATTTTTTATGCATGTGACTAAATTTGCATGATAAAAATATAAAAATAATATTCTATTAAATGGAATTGGTTTCTTCTAACTAGAATGACAGCTTCACTTCAATAATACTGTTGCTAGTTGGAGGAAGGATTTGCAGATATTTACTTGTGCAAGCAACGAATATAACTTTTTATAAAGAATGAAGCTTACCAGGTTTAATTTGGTTAGCTTGATACCTCCTCTAGTGTGTCCATTTACGTTCCTTTTTTCATTGCAAAGACAATTCAAAAGAAGTCCTCATAAAATCTAGAATCATAGAATCATTTGGCTTGAAAAAGACCTTTAAGGTAATCAAGTCTAACTGTTAACCTAGCAATGCCAGTTCCACCACTAAACTCTGTCCCTAAGCAATACCCTTACACGTCTTTTAAATATCTCCAGGGACGAGGACTCAAGTGCTTGCCTCGGCAGCCTGTTCCAATGCTTGACAACCATTTCAGTGAAGAACTTTTTCTTAATATCCAATCTAAACCTTCCCTGGCACAAACTGAGGCCATTTCCTCTTCTCCTATCTCTGATTACTTTGGAGAAGAGACCAACAACCACCTTGCTACGACCTGCTTTCAGGTAGTTGTAGAGAGCAATAAGGTCTCTCCTCAGCCTCCTCTTCTCCAGGCTGAACAGTCACTCCTCATAACTCCTCAAGTCTCTTCACCAGCTTCATTGCTCTTCCCAGGACCTACTCCAGCACCTCAATGTCTTTCTTGCAGTGAGAGGCCCAAAACTAAACACAGCACTCAAGGTGAGGCCTTACCAGTGCTGAGTACAGGAGAACAATCACTTCCCCAGTCCTGCTGGCCACACAATTTCTGATACAGGCCAGGATGCTGTTGGCCTTCTTGGCCACCTGGGCACACTGATGGCTCATGTTCATCTGGCTGTCGACCAACAACCCCAGGTCCTTTTCCACCAGGCAGCTTTTCTGCCACTCTTCCCCAGTCCTGTAGCATTGCATGGGGCTGTTGTGACCCAAGGGCAGGACCCAGAACTTGGCCTTGTTGAACCCCAGACAACTGGCTTCAACTCATTGATCCAGCCTGTCCAGATCCCTTTGCAGAGCCTTCCTACCCTCAAGCATTTCAACACTCCCGCCCAGCTTTGTGTTGTCTACAGACTTACTGAGATTGCAATGATCCCCTCATCCAGATCATTAAAGACATTAAACAGAACTGGCTGCAGTGCTGAGCCCTGGGGAATACCACTCGTGACCAGCCACCATCTGGATTTAACTCCATTCACCACCACTCTTTGGGCCTGGCCATCCAGCCAGTTTTTCATCCACCAAAGGGTATGCCCATCCAAGCCATGAGTCGTCAGTTTCTCCAGGCGAATACTGTGGGAAACAGTGTGTCAGAGGCTTTACTGAAGTCCAGATAGACAACATCCACAGCCTTTTCCTCATCCACTAAGCGGGCCAACTTGTTACAGAAGGAGATCATTCAGAATATATAATTAAACATGAGCAACTATAGCATGGAGGAAAAGTCACATTTCTTCCGTAAGAGGCTCTAAGGGTCTCTGACTAAGGCTTTCTAAAGCAAGGGAAATGTTAATTAAACTGTCCCAAAGCTCATTTCCTACGCTTGACCCCAAACTGGCTGCAAGTCAGTCTCCAAAAGTGGTTGATGCCCACCTGGCCAGATCCTTGGCAGCTGCCAGTGACAGCTCTTGCCTGTTTGACCTTCGGTCAGCATTTTCTGCCCAGCCAACGCCATCTGGAGATAAATCCCCCCAAGGATTATCTGAATTTGTATCTACATTAGACACCTAACCCTACTCCAGGACAATGTGCAAGTGTCTGTCAGTATCAGGCAGCAGTGACAATGTGAATGACAACTCCAAAAATAGGATAGCGTCTGCAAGCACGCAAAGGCTCAGTATTTTTATAAGCAGAATGTCAAAATATGACAGCTATGTACAGTTGTGTGTTGGTTTGTTGTGATGGGGTTGTTTTATCAGTATTTTAAAATGTGCGGTTTTTTGAGCTTCTTCTCTGAAAATCACTTGGAGTTGAAACTGAGGGGAAGTTTGAAACTGAGGGGAAGTTTGAAACTGAGGGGAAGTTGTTTTGTTGCTGGAAATGGTGAGAAAAGAAAAGACTACCCTTACCAGTCCCTAACTGAGGAACTGAATCTACCAGAACAAACACCCAGACTTAAGGGTAGTTAGAGGGAATTGGTCAAAACAGTGAAAAATGGAAAGTCATGTGGGTTGTGACTGACTAATGCCTTCAGTATCTGCCCTGGTGACTTGCAAAATCCCTCCAGCAGCTTCTCCTGGGTGGGCAGTGCCAGTGATGGAGAAATTTCCAGTGTTTCCCAGCCCCTACAAACCCCTCTGACCACAGAGGTTTCTCTCTCTTGCCTAGCGGGTCTTTCCCTTCCTGGCCATATACCCAGCAGGGAGCCCGAAATGCCACAGCGTTGTCTCTCCTCTCCTTTGCCTTCTCAGCACAATTATCCAGTTATAAGGGAGACTCTCTGGGTTTCAGCTGCAGGCTGGACATGAACTCCACGTTTACAAAAGAACTAAGCAAGTTTAGTAAACACAAGGGATTATTTATACCATCTGCACCTTAAATGCCATTTTGAGTGTTTCAGGAAAGGTCACCTAAAACTGGCAATCCAACATCAGCTCTATATTTGCGTTTAATCACAGGGTGCCTAAAATTTACACCATCTTAATTCATATGTGTAAGATCTTTTTTCAACTGTTCTCCACTTAACACAACACTTCCAGTATTTTGAAATCAAATTGCTCTTACCATTGACCTGTAGAATAAATGCTAACCACTGGTTCCTTGAAGTTACTGTGTTTCCTTGTCAATCTTTTGCTAATGTTAGCTTTGAGAAAGTCAGATTTTAACTCCAGGACAAATCCAAATACACTGTATGTTCTTTTTTGGAGAGGTATTTTTCAAAATGGACTGTGAAATTGAACAGAATTTCATTGTTAGAATAAACATTTTTATGCTTTAAACTATTTCTATGCTATCTTACATATATACATTAATATATGCCTGGTTTTCACCATTTTCTGCTGTAAAATATTTATTACTAAATTTCTATAAAAATTAGAGAAAAGTGCACAAAGTTGAAGGCCACGTTTCATTATTCAGTTATGTTTTTAGATGGTAAAAGGTGTGGAACGTATTTTTCTTCGTGCAGAGTGTTTTCTGGGCTACAGTTGAAATACATATGTGTAAATCCTTCCGTATAAAAAACATATATATACACACTAAACACACTGTCTAGTCTGTCATCAGCTCATGATGCCTGATGGGAAGCACAGAGGGAACAAACAAAAACTGTATTTTGAAATTTCAATTTTTTTTTAGTTTTCACATATGGTCCACAGTTCTTTTTGTGTAGCCCTATTAATTGTGTACCCTATGGTACAAAGACTAATCCAGTCACAAGAATATGAAATATGACATTCAAATGGAAATGAGGAACATTATTTTAATTTGTGAAGGACACCATTAGCATCTTTTATCAGGCAATAACACGTTTAATTTGTGTCAATTTTATCTCAAGCTATTTGGCTTATGTCATTGACTTTCAGAGCACAGCAGAATGACTCCAACTGTTGCATGTGCTCTTGTTGGAAATTTTGTTGTCCCTTAAAGCCTTAAATCCAGCCTTGCTGAATGAGAAAGTGATCTTCTGGGGCTTTGAATATACAGAATATATATAGAAAAATATCACTATAAGAAAGAAGACCTCAAAGAAATAGCCAAGAGGGACTGGAGGAAATAATTTCAGATATGAAATTTCTGATCTAACACCTGTTGAACTCAGTAAAAAGTAAGGAAAATAAATTGTATATAAAAGGCAATTAACTAAGCCACCCTAGTCTCTACGTGCAATATTGTGTCTTTATAATTTACCAGATTTGTGAAAGCATGACTGGCAGAGTTCGTTACTTATGTATTCTCTCAAACTCAGTCGGTTAGTGTTGCAGGGTATGACAAGCGAAGGAAGTAGAGAGATTTCTTTCCTCCATTTTTAAAGAAAACTTTACTAAATTTCAGTCCTAAGCACATATCACCACTTTGCACATTTTTCTTCAATCCGCAGCCAGTGCCTGAGAAATGTTAAGAAATCAAATGAAAGGAAGAAGCAAATCAACATAAGTAGAGCCAATATATCAACACAATTACTGATAACAATGACGCCATGTATACTACATTGGTTATCACCAAAAAACACTATTCCGAACAATGTCACCCAGAGCAGAGTTGATAAATTGTCTTTTTATTCTTATAATCAGGAAAAAAGAAGAAAAAAAAAGAGGGAAGAACATTTCCACCATGAGATGTTTCCCAAAGCAACGTGCATTATTTGTCAATGCACACAAGAAATCTTCAGTAAGAGTTGCTAAACATCCCATCCCTTGCACCAGTGTCGGGCACCAGATACACATGCTATTGGGCTTTTAAGCCCACATTTAGATGAAACAGTCTGAAAGACCTGCAATATGGATGGACCAGCCTTCATCCTGGATGTTCTCTCACAGTCCCTACTACGTCACAGGATAAAAAAGTATCCTCGTAATTAGAGCCAAAAAAGGGAAGGAAGAGTGCTGTGTCCTTTGTGCCCTTGACCTCAGTAGTGAAGGAATAACATCCCTGAAAAACCTGCTGTCAAGAGTTTTAGCACAAATGTGCACAGGCAGAGACATGTCTGCAGGAAAGATCGGTGAGGCAGCAGCAGCTCTTTCTCAGCTGCTGGCCAGGGCTAGGCAGAGCATTTAATCTCACAAGTTTTGAGGGGGATTTCTGTGCTGACTGCTCTTCGCAGAGCTGCACAGGCAATTTGTCTAACCCAGTCTCGGCTCCAGCTTCACTCAGTGGAGGAAATGGTCCCCAGGACAAAGCCCTCAGCTGTCCTTGGGAGCAGCAGCAGCACCCAGAACTGAGGTGGAGGAAATGCTTTTAAAAACAAATACAATTAATTATGATCAACCCCAGATAAACTTTCACCCAATATCAAACAAATACACTTGTTCTTCTATAATGGGACCACATATAGCAATGCAGGACCACATCTGTGACTATTTGTTCTTCATCTTTCCTTTCTTCACCGTCCTTCATTCAGCTCCCAGCAGTGTCTTCTCACATGTAATAGATTTTTTTTTTGTACTGAATTAATATTTGCAAGAATAGGCTTTCCTTCTCTCAGAAAAATTAATGTAGAGTAACAAAGATGAGTGCCCAAGCTGAAAATCCTGTAAAATTCAATATTATAGGCTCTCACCTTGAACTCAGCTGGAGGTCTGCATCTCTCTTCAGCATAAAGTGACAGAGTTCTCTGAAAAGTCACAGAGCTCTGTTTTTAGCATCATGGACTAGCTGCATTAGTTTGCATTTTATTTCCTAGCATGATTCTCTCAGAAATGCTATGTGAAATTACTCAACGCTTGGGTTTTACTTTTGATAATGGATGTAAATAAAGGCATTAGTAATCCAGAAAGAGCTTTGGAGGAATCAACAATAGATAGAATCAATAATAGTTCAATATAGTCCTGTATTGAAAATGTATCCTTTATACACTAAAATGTGTCATTTTAAACATGATCATGAATAGAAAATCATTTCAGGGACTTACATTTTATGACACTTTCACATTCTGAAAGTGAAGCAAAGCAGCTGTTAATTGATGTCCAGGGACCGCCTAGAAAAAAAGCAGAGATTTTTTATCAGTAAACCTAGGATAATCCAGAACACCTCATGGCATGGCATTATTCAAATTATTCACCTCATGGCATGGCATTATAAACACCACCTGTGCTTGTTTGAACAGAATACGTTGTGCCTAAATACATTAAATTAGTAACATTCACCCCAAAGCCATTCACACAGCACATTTAATGTTTTTTTTGTCAAAAATACAGCAAGGCAGGCAAAGGCAAATTTTTGTTTGTTTGGAAGTTGTGGGGATTGCAAGAGTGTTGGCAGGTCTTTCTTTTTATCCTCCCTGATAACAATTAAATGAGGCTAAGAGGTATTTTAAAAGTAGCAACAGAATAGCATTTAATCCTGGTATCAACTAACTAAAATGCCAGTTTATTTGCCTTGGGTGATGACAAGATCATCCCTTTCAAAGCACAAGTTTTAATTATTCAGTTGCAAAACAGTAATTTCTAGTGAATTTCTCCTGACACTCACCAAAGAAATCCACATGCTGTAACTGCATTTCTGGACCAATTATTTCATATAGAAATGCCTTGGACCAGTTCCAGGCATAAATATAAACTAAGTACAGAGTGGGCTGAGAGTAGCCTTGAAGAGAAGGACTTGGGGGTGTTGATAGACGAGAAGCTCAACATGAGCCAGCAGTGCGCTCATGCAGCCCAGAAGGCCAACCGCATCCTGGGATGTATCAAGAGGAGTGTGGCCAGCAGATCAAGAGAGGTGATTCTTCCCCTTTAATTTGCTCTGTGAGACCCCATCTCGATATTGCGTCGAGTTCTGGTGTCCCCACCATAAGAGGGACGTGGATCTGTTGGAGCATGTTCAGAGAAGGGCCACAAGGATGATCCAAGGGCTGGAGCACCTCTGCTACGAGGACAGGCTGCAGGAGCTGGGCTTGTTCAGCCTGGAGAAGACTCTGGGGGGACCATATAACTGCCTTCCAGTACCTGAAAGGAACCTACAAGAAGGCTGGAGAGGGACTTTTTACAAGAGTGTCCAGCGATAGGACAGGGGGAAATGGATTTAAATTGAAGGAGAATAGGTTTAGACTGGACTTTAGGAAGAAATTCTTCAGTACAAGGGTGGTAAGACTCTGGAATAGACTGCCCAGAGAGGTTGTGGATGCCCCCTCCCTGGACATTTCAAGGCCAGGTTGGATGAGGCCTTGAGCAATCTAATCTAGTTAAGGGTATCCCTGCCCATGGCAGGGGGTTTGATTAGATGATCTCTAAGGTCCTTTCCAACCTAAGATATTCTATTATTCTATGATTCTATGAAATACTCCACATTTGACAAGACAGCTCTAAATCATCTGCCACAAACCCAGCAAACCAACAGAGAGAGTATCCCCTCACTTTTAACACTCCCATGAAATACGTTCAGCAGTGAAGCATGAGGCTATTTTCTTTAAATATGTTAGAGTACGTATTTCATACACTATATACCTGTTTTTAGCAGATTAGTTGTTGTGGTTGTTGTTTTTTCCTTAGGGTCACATCAAAACTTAGGAACAGCCAAGTGAAAAAGGGCTTGTAAGCCAAAAGTTCATCTTTTTCATCCAGCTATATAAGATGACTCAATAAAAGATATTACATCTCCTTGGAACTCAAACCCCACTAAATATATAATAAAAACACTTTTGAAAGATGCTCCCAACCTCTAATAAAACTTTACAGTTAACACTTAACAGCGTATGTTAGGGTTATTTGTGAGAGTACTTGTATCCCTGTGGCTGGTATAAACAGGGAAGAGGAGGACAAACTCCTCCTGGTTCCTAACAACAATCTAGGGAGCCCTGCAAACAACTTGTCATTTCTGGATGTCAGTCTGGCATATGCAGTCACAAGCTGATTATTGAGTTAATTATTCTACAGCCAGATGGAACAGCTTGGTATGTGAAGGCTGTTGTGCCGACTGCTTTTAAGCATTATTTTTTGAGACAATTCCTCACTCCCAAATCCATGTGAAGCATCGCTTCAAATATTTAGGGTGTTTTTGACAGTGTGTCTGTTGAGCAAATGTCCTTTACAGGATGTAAAGTTAAAATCCTGAAACTCAAACAAGTAAGTCTGTTTCTGTGCACAACTGGCAACAACTCATTTCTAAAACACTCTTCACCAAGACAGAGACACGAAATTGATATATTAGTTAATAATGGTGGATGAGCAATATTCTTGCTCTTCTCCTTGTGCCATGTTTCTTTACCAGCTGCAGAAGGGGGAAGCAGCATGTGGAGAAGTGCGGCCACTCGGTTCCATGTGACACTTCACATACTCCGTAACAAATCTGAAGACCTTAGAGAAAAGAAAGAGCTAGCTAAAATCTCCTCAGTTGGTTTGGAGCCTGACACTGAGGCTGTCCTTCTCCTCCTTTGCCCTGAAACCACCCCTGCAGAATTAGCTGAGGCTCACTGGTGGGATAAATGCCACTCTGCTTCGCTCCGGCAGCCCTGCCCTTGTCTGGACCGGTGAGAGAGTCAGCTAGCATCCAGCTCTTCGCGTTGCCAAAACAAAGCAAAATAACCACATGGTTATGGTTTTCTTTGCTCTGTTATTTTTTGTGTGTATATGTAGTCCAGGGAGCAAATGGGTTTGGAAGGTTCATATCCTGTCACGTGCATATGTTCAATGAAGTGAATGGTTTTCTTTGATTTATAGTGTATGTGTGTGTGTATATACATATATATGCCATAAAAAGTTGTCCTTGCTTGTTCCACTGTTTAGTCAGTGAATTTCTACCTAGGTGCATTACTTGCACTGAAATCAAACAGCACAGGTAATAAGTGAGACTTAAACACCTGTATTCCAGGAAGATCTCAGCTAAAGCAGCTGAATTTAAGTTGCTAAGCACTGTCCTTGTTAATAAGTGACTAGTAACGCAAAAAGGGAAGCAGCAAGTTTTGCCAGACTTAAACAAGCCGGATAAATCAAGTGCTGAGTACACAGAGGGCTTTTAGGCCACGCCAGATGCTCGTGGCCAGGTCCCCCCTGCCTGATTGCCCTGCTAATGGATTAAACTGCCGCGGCGTGGCTGAATACAAACACCAGCCTTAAACAGCTCGTGCCCGAGGTTCAGAGCCCTGGGAGCCCTGAGGGTGACAAGGGAGCCACCCTGAGCCCAGCTGTGCCACCTCCAAGGTGCTGGTTGATGGTCCCTCCGGCATCCCATGCCAGAGAACTTGGGGAGGCAGGTGCCAGGGTGTGGGGGTGACCCCAGGGCCCCCTCACTCTGGGACTGCTCTACCCCCCTCCCTCACCCAGCAGATAGCCTCGTGTCAGCCACGTTAATACTACCCAAAGCATTGATTAGCAGCATCGGTAGCCACCTGTATAAAACCGAACTATTTGCTACCTTTGCTCTTCCAGTTGCTGGCCCTTTTCTGAGGACAGAAGTCCATTTCCTTACCCTGTAGTCACAAATCTGCTGAGCGATGACACACATCGAATCTTATCACAGGGAAGCAGAACAGATACATGTTCTCCTCAAATGCAATTAGAGCGAAGCGTTATTTCTTCTCGGTGTGGAGAAGCGAATTGACGGTAGCCGTCGGCTGCAGGGCTCCATCTCCTGGTTTTAGGAAGACATTGTATGGCATAAGGAAATGGCTCATTTTCAAAATACCTATGAAACAAGGGTATTATTGATATACTGGAGAGTTACAATTCATTGGGTTAAAACCCGATATTATTTTTTATTTCTTAAGTAGTGCAAACATTAGGAAAATTTTACGGTGATATTTGCTGCTCTGTGTAGCTTCAAACTTGCTTCCTTGAGATAGAACAAAAACCCTTTGACCACAGAGGATATTTCTGCTGTCACTGAAGCATTGTGCTAAGATGGAAGGAACTTCTTTCCCACCTAAGCCTTTGACTAGTTGCTGTAGCTGACCTTTAAAAGTCCCTTCCAACCCAAATAATTCTATGATTTTATGAAAACATTGCAGGTAGGTGTTTAGCTATATTTTCTGGCTTTCTAGGACAAGGTTGCTGGTGACATCACCTAAGATGTGGGGAGTGGAATGGCTACTTAAAGACATAAAACTTTCCAGATCCTCATTATCTTCCTCTATAGGCTCCATCTCACCAGCACCCCCAATTCTGTCCAGACACACTGGAAATACTGACATTTTAGCACGGGCATGTCCTCACTAGCACTCATTGACCAAATAAATTTGAAATGCATTCTCTTTGAGGTTTTATCTCAATCAAATGAAAAGAATGGGAGAGCCCTTTCATGTATTTAACACCCACATGCAAATCAGAGACAGAATACCAGCAATGTCAGGTCACAAGCCTGAAGCAGGCTACCAGCATAAGATGATGATCTTAAGGTGATCTGCAAAGGCAATGTCAGTGGAGGAAATGTAGCATTTGCAGTGAAATGAGTAAGACAAGTTGGTATATAAGAAGATGGAGATCACTTGGTGTAAAATTCCTGGCTATTATTTTTAATTATTGAAGGGAAAGGCTTTTTATTTCAAGCTATGTATTATAACTGATGACTCACAGTGCACTAGCAGAGGAGGCACTGAGAAAAGTCAACATTCATCACAGTCATTATTTACAGTTAATATTTGATCATCAGTCCAAAAGGCAAAGAATGTCAAGAAAATACCAGATCCCTACATCACAAACCTTGCAGTCTCTGTTTCTCTCTTCTTACCTGTTGTTCACACAGCCAGAAAAGTCCTTTCAGCCCTCTCTGTACAATGTTCTAAGAGGCCTCTCCTTGTCTTCTCACTCTCTCTGAAGTCAATGGGAACTTCCTTCTTTGCAGTGGTGATGTATCTATTCCCATCCCTTTAAAAATACCACTACCAGTGGGAATGATTCCTCTTTCAGTAGAAAGGACTCCACATGGATCTGCCAGTTTCAAGGCTGGGGAAGCAGACGTGCAGGACTTAAAGACATTTGATGCAAGTTTCATTTTGCCCTGTCCTTGTAGTCTCCTTGAACACCACACATTTTTCATACAACCATGGATACAAAAAACTTTAATTTTCTGTCTTGACATGCTGTTTTCACTATGTTGCATTACATCTATTTTCCCCAAAGAATATTTTACCTGTCAAGGGATGACATAAATATAAATGATGGTGTGATGTTGAAAGGCAATTTCAATGTAAATGAGCTACATGAGAACAAGATTTCAAATGTAGCAGCTTTTCTGCATCTGTAATAAATGACAGATTATGCTGCCCAGTGATCTCAGTGTGTGGTGAGGAGTGTTGTAGCAATTAAGTACATCTAGATTTCAGGCATTTTGCAAAGCAGTAAAGTGACCATTAACAAATACTTCAACAAACCCCTTTTGATCATGCCTTGCACCTTTGCCCGTGCAGTGCTTTCTGCTGCATCATTCCCATTGATATATGAAAATAGCATGGAAATGAGTCACTCTACTGTATTTTTTTATCTTTTGTGGGTTTTTTGGTGGTTGCAAAATACTGTTTGATATTATTGAAAGAATAATTTGGCCAAAACCAAATATTTTGTTAAAATAACTTTGTCATAAAGCCAAATAGAGGCAAGAGCTTGATAATACCTTGAAATCAGAACAGCCTTAGATCTGCCTGTGTTTAAAATGGCAGATAAACCACTGGGAACTGAAACCTCTCAAATTTACAAAGGCAAGATTTCCATTAATTTCACCGCCCACACAGCTTCAAGATATTACCCATGAGGGTATTGTACCTGACTACGATATTCCTCTAACTTATACCTTTAGGTTTTGCCTAGGGTGGTGGCTAGTGGCCCCATACTTTTGTGAATCTCTGGAAATTGTGGCAGGGCTGGCTTCAGGGAGGCTGTGACTGAGAACACAGGGGTAAAGCATCGTGCTCCCTTGCACAACTTTCAGGCTGTGCCCTGCACAGACGATGGTAATAGTAAAGTGAGGAGAGAAAAGCTCTACAGGCAGTAGTGGGCTGACCTTGACTGGCCACTAGGATCCACCAAGCCACTTTTTCATCTCTCCTCCTCAGTAGGATGGAGGGAGAAGGTACAGTAAAGAGCTTGTATGGAGACAAGGAGATCACTCCCCAATTACTGTTATGGGCAAAATAGACTTAACTTGGAGAAAAATAATTTAATTTATTGCCGATTAATGACAGTAGGATACTGAGAAATACAAATAAATGTAAAACCACCTTTCCTCCTCTCCTCCCTTCTTCCTTGGCTCACTTGATTTCTCTACTTCATCCCCTAGGTGGTGCAGGGAGATGAAGAACAGGAGTTCTCCATCTCTGAAGAGTTTCAAAACCCGTCTGGATGTGTTCCTGAGTGATCTACTCTAAGTGATCCTGCTCTGGGAAGGGGATTGGACTAGATGATCTTCAGAGGTCCCTTCCAACACTGACATTCTGTGTTTCTTTGATTCTGTGGTTGTGGTCAGTTTATGACACTTTGTCTCTACCACTCCTTTCTGCCTCACATATTTCCACTGCTCCAGAGTGGGGTCCCTGCCACATGAGACAGTCCTCCACTAACTTCTCCAACATGAATCCTTCCCATGGGCTTCAGTTCTTCAAGAACATCTCTAATGTGGATTTTTTCTGTGGAGTGCAGTCCTTCAGGAGCAGACTGCTCCAGCATGGGTCCCTCACAGGCTCACACAAGTCTTACCAGCAAACCTGCTCCAGGATGGGCTCCTCTCTCCACGGATCCACAGGTCCTGCCACGAGCCTTCTCTGCAGCTTCCTCCAGGGCATATCTGCCTGCTCCTGTGTGAGGTCCTCCATGGGCTGCTGGGGCACAATCTGCCTCACTTCACTACAGGCTGCAGGGGAATCTCTGCTCCTCCCCTTCCTTCTTCACTGATCGTGGTGTCTGTAGTTGTATTACATTTTTTCCTACTCCTCTCCATCACAGCTGCTGCTCAGCATTTTTACCCTTTCTTAAATATGTTACTGCAGAGGTGCTACTAACGCTGCTGACAGGCTCAGCTCTGGCCAGCACAGTTGGCACCAGGGTCTGTCACAGAGCTGGCTGACACTGGTTCTGTCCAACATGGGGCAGCTCCTGGTGTCTTCTTACAGAAGCCATCCCTGCAGCCCCTGCTACCGAAACCTTGCCACGCAAAACCAAGACAACAGGCAACCCCTTCAGTAGTTCACCCTCATAATGAATGTCAGTTAAGACCAGACCTATCATTTTGGAAATCTGCTTATGGATATTAATATCAGCTTCTGGTTGATGTTCCTAGTGAAGCAGAGCTGCTGCTGTATGAACGTACAGCTGATGTTATGAACAGCACATCACCAGATACGGTGAGGAAAATGGGAGTCACTGAGCAGAGAGTTGGCAACTGAATCCTGAATTTTAGGAGAGCAGGTAGTCTCTGCTTCAAGTCAGTAGAAATCAAATGTGTTAAGAGCCACATATTCTCCCACTTCACTCCCTAATTATATTTCTGGCTCATTTAAAGCTGAATTCTGAATATGATTGCAGCAATGTATGATGCACCGCTTCTTTTGTGGTGTTTGTTTCTTTGTTTACTTTTTTGCTTCCTTTTTTTTGCAGACAGTTTTGTATGCGTCCTTTTTCTGTACACAGTTTTGAAATGCACAATGAGATGCCAAAGTGCAATGAGGTCACAGAATTACAGCCTCAATTTTCCTGATTTTATTTAATATTGGATTTCAGAATGCACATTTTGTACTGCCCTAGGAATAATGACATTCAACAGAACTATGTAAAAAAAGATAGGGAAATATTTACAGTATTCTGGTTTGTTCTAAGGAAAGTTGCATCTGTGAATCATCACATTTCCATTACGTCCCCAGGCTATCGTTACTTGCCTTTCCTCTCTACCGCCTGTTATTCTCTGACTTCTTGAGTGTACCATACAGATCAGTATGTGATTCCTGAAGGTGAGTGAGAATTATTTTATCCTCCATTTGAAAGGGGTGATGTATCATTCATGCCTGCAATATCTTAGCTAGTGTTTCTCACACAAGGCATGGGGGCTGATAAGGATGCCTGTCATTCTGCAGTGCAGACAGCAGCCCGTGGTAGCTGAAGCCTTGGAGTAGGTCACCAAAGACTTTGAGGCAGACACCATGACTGCTTTTCCAGGCATAATCGCGAATGTGTCAGCTGGGGCTTTCTTGCTATTTTTGTTGCCCATTCCCAACAGCTACATTACCATTAAGAGGAGCGGGGACGTGTTGTGCAAATTACATCCTGTTTGTATTTGGTGCTTGGTAAAAGAACAGCTCCATTGCCCACAAGCAGCACCACATCTAATAGGGTGATTTACAGAGACCGGTTATGAGTTTTCGCCAAGTGAGTTTTCCTTCACTATCATTGACAGTCTCGGTCACGCAGATCCACTTGGTGGCACAGAGAGGAGGAAGGGGTTGTCTCAGAGAGGGTGAGAGGAGAAGCTGGCGTGGGGCAATGCAACAGGCGTGCGGGGCAGGTCTTGTTCTGGATCCTGGCGCCTCTTCACAAGCGCTCGCCAGTGCCAGAGAGGCATCCCAGAGAGGGATTGGGGAGGACCTGCTGGAGAAGACAGGCGAAAGAAAGTTAAGCTAAGGAAATGTGTGACTCTTATCTGCTCTTGTCTGTATTGATAAAAAATGTTGAGCCTGTTTCTGACACATACCTTTGATACAGGAGTTATTTCAAAAGGATTTTTGCTGCTTTTTATTGAACACTACCTTCGCCTGATGTACCTCTTTCTAATTAATTCGCTTTTTATCCTAGTGAACACAACATGTTTAATCAGTAAGGATGAATATTCTGAACTTCCTTAAGGCCTCAGTTTGGTGGTGGTGAGCAAACATTTACTTTATGGCTTTCTTCTGGCATAACACAGAGTTAAAACAAGACAAAAATTGCTATTTTACTTTTATGATACCAAAAACTTACTGCTTTAACTACAGATGATTTGGGCTATTTCATTATACCAGCATAATTTACATAACTACTATTGAAACATTCACACAGAGATCTTAGATGTGCAGGTAAGTTCTCACACCCCTTCCAGCAAGGAAGCAAATGATGACCCCAGAGTGTGTAGAAGGGTAATTTTGCTCAGTTCACTACCAGGCTTGCTTGGGCATAAAGATGCAAATGTGAAAAACAACAGGTTTTTTTTTTTCTGATTCTGCACAACTCTTGAAGTTTTCAAGAACTTTCATTGCTTTGCTCAGAAAGTTTTGCCTCTAGGAGAAAAGGATGAGACCGTTGGGAGTTGCTGGTGCAAGATCGATGGGAATATCTCTCAAAAATGCCTGTTTCCAGCCTCCCACAAAGAGATGATTCCAGTCCTCTCTCTGTGTCGTTCAGATGGCAGAAAAGACAGAGGTAGGCAGCAGACACTGAAGACATAAGAAGAATTTCATGAGATGGGATGGCATCCCCTAAATGTCACAGTAGCTGCAATGAGAGACAGAACATAGCATACACAAACAGAACTGAGTTCTAGTTTTACCATGACCTGTTTTATTCATAGGATATACTATATATTTTTAAAATTTCTTGTAATTTAAGCAGGTTTTATGGAGAGAGACATGATATTTTTTAAATCAGTTGATGAAGTCAGAAAAAGTGGGCAAATTTTCTTGTTCAGGGTCCCTTCATTAGCCTCGACAAGTTGCGAGTCCCTGCTATCACTTGTTCAAATGACTTTCTCTGACGGAGAGGAGGAAGAGAGCAAAAGGGGAAAAGGAGAAAGAATGTCATGGAAAGTTGGCACACAAAAACACACTGTCTGCATTTTCATTGTGAAACCTTCTCATTTCCTTACTATCTAAACCAGAAATTGTCTTTTCCAGTTTACATACATATACATATATGTTTATTTCCAAAGTCTCAGAGGAGTATTCTCATTTTATTGAGGTCAAAGAGAAAGGTCATCATTGATTGAAGGTCAAAGAAAGCACACACTCCCCAATGACCAGGACTGAGAAGCTAGGAACAATGGACAAGGAAAAGGCCAAAAGAACACCAGATGATTTTCAAAAGAAGAGGGGAGTGTTGGAGGGAGCGCTGCACTCCCATAACATTGTAAGTGCAGTAAGAACTTCCTACATTTTGGCAGATGGTGACATTACAAGATCAAATCTTCATTTATGTTTCAAAAAACCTTGGTTGGGTTATACTTCGAAATGAAAGCAATGCTCATAAAATACATTCACTTCTATCCTTGTTGCCTTCTAAAGTAATACAAAGGATATTTATTACATTATTGTGGATACTAAGATAATTCCTTTTGACTAACACAGGATACTACTTTTTTTTAAAAAGTGACTGAAGTTTAATAAAATAAAATAAAACAAAATCCCCAAATCTTCAAAAGTAAATAAAACTGAAAACACCATTATAGCTGTTATAACTTGCAGATATTGAATAAAATAAATAAATAACGTATACTTTTATGCTCAAAATAACCCAACTGCTGCTATAAAAATATTGTTAGTGCTTTTTGTTTCTCAAAGCAACCAGTGCTCTTCTTAAAGATATTTCAGGCTTTCTCTTCTTTGCTGCATCAGCAGTGGCTAGGCATGCATTAGTTAAAAAGTGAGTAATTTATCCCCACAGTCTGTACTAACTTCTTTGTAAGAACCCTAATGAGACCAAAACTTTTCTGCGCGGGAGCATTACACATGGTATATGTATGCTGTGAGGCAAAAATCATCACTGCCAGAAGCAGAGAAAATGTCAGAATTAACGAACAGCTGAGTTTTGTCTGAATCTGAACTTTCTGCATTCAGGGTGTTTGCACCCAGGATATCAGGTTATTCCAAGAGAGGGACGAATGTCAAGCATGTACCTCGAGTGCTTGTGCATTCAGTTTAATTTGCCAGTGGCCACCAGGTCTTTTATATAAGGTTAGGCTTTAGAAAGCTCACAGAGGAGCCACTCATTGCAGTGAAGACAAGTTCATGGAATCATAGAATCACAGAATCATAGAATCATAGAACCATAGAATCATAGAAAAATTCAGGTTGGAAAAGACCCTTGGGATCATCGAGTCCAACCATTAACCCTACACTACATGTTCACCCCTAAACCATATCACCCAACACCACATCTAAGCGACACTTCAACACATCCAGGGATGGTGACTCAACCACCTCCCTAGGCAGTCTGTTCCAGTGTCTGACCAAGAATTTCTTCCTAATGTCCAGCCTAAACTTGTCCTGGTGCAACTTGAAACCATTCCCCCTGGTTCTGTACCTAATTACCTGCGAGAAGAGACCAGCACCAACCTCTCTACAATGTCCTTTCAAGTAATTGTAGAGCATGATGAGGTCCCCCCTCAGCCTCCTCTTCGTCAAACTGAACAGTCCCAGCTCCGTCAATCGCTCCTTGTACGACCTATTCTCCAGGCCCTTCACCACCTTTGTTGTCCTTACCACCTTTGTTGTCCTTACCATGGGGCAGGCTGCAGAAGTAAAGTTCGGTCACTGGTGAGTCACGTGCAATTCAACTTGTGTGATTAATTTTAATCTAAATCTGTTTCTATTTTGACCTTATTCTTGATTTGAGCTCTTTCTTCTGAAGCCTGTCCAGTGAATTTTTCAATAGCAGACTGATGGCACGTAGTACATACCACTGTAAGTATCTCAGGATCAGCTGCTAGGATCATTCTAGTATAAGCAAAATATAGAAAGTTTAGATCAGAAACAAATGGTCATGACATCAAAGATTTAATGTCAACTCCTCAGCATTCCTTGTCAAGGCCTGAAAATTATAGCTTGCTTTCTCTTGTGTTTATGAAAATGAAGTTTGTTGAAAGCAAATACCCTCACTCCTACTGCCTGCCTTATCTAAACACAAGAATGGGAAAGTCAGAGACATATTCACAGATCTTCCCATCATAAACACTGTTATCTTCCTCATGTCATTTCTAGACTGTGTATGTGATTATAAGACTATTATTTCTGAGAATGTGTAAACTAGCAATAGCTGAGATGAAGAAACTTTCATATCCAAAGTGAAGGAGAAAAAAAAAACAACACAGGAAGTTCCAGAGTATTTAGCAAAGTTCTTTTTCACTTAATTTTCTCTGGTCAATTTTAATCTTGATCTTAATGTATTACGTGCTATTAGCATTAACATCCAGGCATGAGAGACAGATGAGGCCTGATTAGTTTCTACGCGATTTCATCCAGCATTCATATGCAAATGTTCCCACATCATTTCGTCACATGAGATATTGTTCCTTAATCAAGCTACTGAAACAGAAACCCTACTTGAGAAAGGAAATTATCCCCACAAAAAAGACAGATATTTTAAATTTTAAATTTTTATTATTTCTTTTGTGTCTCACTCAAGAATCCTTATGAGTTATGTTAGAAAAGTTAGGAGAGCACATTCTCTATAGCCCTTGGATTTTTTTCCTAATCTTTCTTCTAACCTCGTTGTTCTTTTCTTTGGCCCAAGTTCCTGAATAATCAAAAGGCTCTACAGGCCACATGCTGCTTGCTGTGCACACTGAGGCTATACAATGTCCAACAGAGGTTATCAGAACCATCCTAATTCTGTAGTTGAAGCAAATGGTGATCAGTTAGCTAATCCAGCTGGTAAAGTAAATAGTTGCTCTTACAAATGCTGTTTAGTAAAGCAAAACATGCAGAATTCTTTTTTAGTTTCCATAAAATTGAATTTGTTTGTAGACTTCATTACCAGAACAGAAAACCAAGAATCACGATGGAAGTCCATGTGTTTTGTTTCGAATTCTTTTCATCTAACTTTGGTTATCCCACGTCAGCATTACATCTGAGTTGGTTATACAGCCTCTCTCAGTCTCTCTCTCTGTAAGCAGCAAGAAAAATGCATTTAGGGAATGCAGTTCATACAATCTATTTTATACATTTACATTTGAATGAGTGAGAAATATTCTGGAAATGCCTATTTCCCTCAGTTATGTAAAAAGGCAGACTGGCTGATGAACTCATCCATAAATACTTAAAGCAGCCGAGATGTACCTTCCCCCTTTTTTGTGTATATTGAAGTACTCTTTCTCTTCCTATGACTACAGAATAGTCAGAAACCTTTAAACTTGGCACTATATAACATTTCAATAATTAAACCAAAAGCAATATGGCACACTGTCCTGATTTCTCTGGGGTAGAATCACAGAATCAATTCCCTAGTCAGGAAAGCTGTGTTTCTGAGAAAACGGCAGCATCTGGTTTGGTGACAACAAAGTTGATCAGACACTTCATGTTTGTTCCTGGCCGGCCATGGCATGAAGGTCTCCATAGCGATCAAGGTCTTTAGTAGCTTGAAGTTAAACAAGCGCTAAAGCTGGGAGGAGCGAAAGCCAGGGCAGCCAATCCAAGCTGGCCAACAGAAGCATTTGGTACCATAAACCTCACACATTCTGTAAATTGGAAATTGTACTGGGGATGGTCTCTTCTCCTCAACGCCCACTATCCCTGGAGGGTCTCACCCATCATTCTGCTCCTGAAGCCAACTCTCCCATTTGTTGTGACTGTCAATGCCTTCACCGGAGCTGCAGTGCTGGCAATGCTGGACATCCAGCTCTCACCACTGGGAGCGTGCAGCTTTCCACAACTGCATGGGCCAAATGTAACTTTGAGTACTTGGTATTAGTATTAATACTAGTTTTTTATTATTGTTTAATTAAATCCATTTCTATTGCTACCCACAAATCTCCTTTCCTGTTCCGATTCACCTTCTCACAAAGTGGGGTGGGTCACTGAGTGATAGAACAGTTGACTAAATTGAGACATCCACAGAAAATTAATTTTTAAACCTGTTGACAGGTCTCAAAATACATTTGTAGACAGTAAGGCCTCATTAAAGGCATGTATTCTTAAGGCCATGCTGAGGTCAGTTCTTGGTCTTTACATTTTTACTAATGACTTGGAAGAAATGAGAATCCTTACTGATTAGAGTGTACACGTGACACATGAAGAGGGTACACTGAAACAAATGAGCTGATAAGCTGCTGCAAGCAAATGACATGTGAAGCAATCCAGATAATTGTAATTCAACAATATGCAGGAATTATAGATATAATGAGATGCTTTATCAGGAACAGTAACTGAAATGATTGGGGTATCATGTCAGTCAGCTAGAGCTCAGGTCCTTGTGCAGTATGCAGAAGGAATAGCAGCAAACCTAAAATCTGGTCCTGGGATAAATGAGCAAAATAATAATATCAAAAAAGGCACTAGCAATTCTTCTGAGATGCTTTGCACAGTCCCAGCATCCACGGCTCAAGAAGAAATAAACTGGATCCCTCTGGTTCAGAGATGAACCAGGAGAAAGATTAAAGGACTGGAAAACCTGCCTCAGTGGAAGACTGAAGTTCAGCTTGTTCACTTTAACCAAAATTCACTTTAACCAAAAGGCTAAAGTGTGCCTTGATCACAGTTTCTAATTACCTCTAGGGGGAATAAAAATTCAATAATTGAGGGCTCTTCAGTCTCAAAAGCACAAACAGAACAAGATTGAGTGCCTCAAAGTTAAGAGCCATTCAGAAATACTAATGACATGCATTAGTATTCTGAAAATCAATCACTCCAATAACTTAACAAAAATAATTATATCTTATCCATACCACAAATACTTAAATTGAGATTTTCTAAATTTTAAAAAGATATGTACTAGTTAAACAAAAACTAATTCACAGAAGAACAGATCCGTGCTACACTGGAGATCAGAGTAAACTATCATCTCTGAACTTGGGACTTCGGACCATATTGCTTCATTTCATTGCTGAGTAGTGGTCCTATGTCTTATTTACAGTATGTTATTCAAAATTTCATATTCTTTTTTTCCATGAGATTTCTTTTACTGTATAGTTAGGGTGCTGCACCAACATTAATCTGCACAGCAGGTCAGTTCAAGACAAAGAGTAGAATTGCTGGTATTTTAGGGCAAGAGCACCAATGTGAGACTAAATTTGAAAGCACCTGTTCACTGTGGATGAACAATTTGAAAGGCTTGTACCTGATCTTTTACGATACCTTGCACTTCTGAGCACTTCACATATTTAAAGCAGAGCTCTTACCAGCATCACTCGTGGCTCTGAAAGGTCAGTATTTCCACAAATCAAGCCCTAGCAATTCACATGGAAACTCAGAAATTAAGATAGCACAGTTAATGATCACTTCAGGATAAAAAATTATTTCAAATTATTCCTGCAGTGAAGAATTGCAGGATCAGAGTGTTCAAACCTAGTTCTACAGGGCAATGTCCAAAGATTTAACTCTGAGACCAATCTTTCCTATTCCGGAGTCCTCTCCTTTGGTCAGTACAGATCTTTTTGGTTCTGTAGTGTTGGAGGCAGGAATAATAAATAGCAGTCCCCTTCACTGCATCATTCTTAGAATAGATCCTGCCACCACAGTCAGTCTTGTAAAGGTCCTATGAGAAAACAATGCACAGTGAGGAAATAAAGGCATAGTATAATGCATATCCATGAAGTTGTAGAGAATTTTTCTACAATTATGGTATTTCCTAGTTAACAAGAGTCTGAATTTCTAATCTTGGTGGTTTTCCAAACAGTTTCGATTTTTAAAGTGTCAGTTCCTGATTTCTTCTATTGTTTTTTAAGCAGAAAAAGTATCAGTATCATTTTAACATCTAGTTCCTCAATGGAGAAAAAATATTCAGACCCAGCATGCAGAATTGTGCTGTACAAGCTAGAGCAGGAATGAGCTCACATTAGGCAGCTGCCATCCTTTATCTTCACATGCTTTCTCACTGGATTTCCTACACAATCGCACTGCTATCACAGATCACTCTCCCTGATAGCTCAGTATGTCCACTTGTTCCAGAGTATTGCCAACCTAGACCTCTCTTGGTTTCACCCACGGCGTCCTATCAATCCCTGTGTGTGGGCATAGGTATAGAACCACAGAATCATAAAATGTTGGGTTGGAAGGAACCTTTAAAGGTCATCTAGCCCAAGCCCTCCACAGTGAGCAGGGATATCTTCAACTAGATTAGATTGCTCAGAAACCTGTGCAACCTGACCTGGAATGTTTCCAGGGATGGGGAGCTCTTACAGATGCAGAAACTAAGGGAAGGATCATCCCCACATGCATGTGTCTGTGGGCAAGAAAGGCAGGAAACCAAGAGGAAGTCCACAGAAAGCTGGAGAAGCTGAGCAGAGAGAGGAATGTGGAAAAACAGCTTCTCTGGACACCATACTTGCTGGAAAGGCAGGCCTGGGAACCAAACTAGGGACCAGTCCCCAGAGCTTTGTATCCAAAGAAATTCCTTTGGTTGCTAAGCATTTAGGGATGCACTGCATGCATGGAACAAGCTGAAGGCTGGGAAGAGCTGGCAGAGACCTCAGGCTGATGTCCACCCCTACGAGGCTGCTGCAACCTGGGCTCTGCACAGCATCATCGAGGTGAGCAGCTAACACTTCCCAAAGCGGGCTGGAACATGCCTCCTGTGTCTGTGTGCACCGTCGAATCGTGCATCAGCAGAACTACAGCAAGACTGGAGACATCTTAGCCTGACTCACCAGATGTGCTTTCTCCACTAGACTACTTTACATAGCGCATCATTTTTTAATAGCATAGAGGTACGTGAGAGGAAGAGATCTTAGGATGTTGGGTAGTGGTAGGACTAGAGGGAATGAATTCAAACTAGACATGGATCGATTCACATTGGACGTTAGGAAGAAGGTCTTCCACCTCCCATGAGGGTGGTGAGACACTGGCACAGGTTGCCCAGATTGGGGGTGGAAGCCCCATCCCTGGAATTTTTTAAGGCCAGGCTGGATGGGTCTCTGAGCATCCTAATCTAGTGGGAGATGTCCCTGCCCATGGCAGGGGAGTTGGAACTAGATGATCTTTAAGGTCTTTTCCAACCCTGACAATTCTATGATTCTGTGATTCTCTAATATGCAGGGAATATATTGCACCTGACTAATTTTATGTATCTCTATTGACAAAGGACTTTATCTGTGCTTTCAATCCATTTAACTATAAGTCTCTGTGAGTTTTGATTCATGGGGACCCACACAATTTAGTCTGATGAATTTTGAGTTTTCTGTGGTTTATGATAGTGCAATGAAATCTTTTGATAAGATGTAATAATTCATTTCCTCATAATTAGGGGGCCGGTTAGCTCAGTCGATTAGAGCGTGGTGCTG
Source organism: Apaloderma vittatum (assembly GCF_000703405.1). Lineage (NCBI taxonomy): Eukaryota > Metazoa > Chordata > Aves > Trogoniformes > Trogonidae > Apaloderma > Apaloderma vittatum. The sequence continues at coordinate 16,069 of NW_009727983.1, read as the reverse complement.
ATAACACCAAGGTCAAGGGTTCGATCCCCATTCGGTCCCCATGTGTTGCCAGATCTAGTTGAGAGGCGTCCCTGTCCACGACAGGGAGGCTGGATTAAATGATCTCCAAGGACCCTTCCAGCCTAGGCCATTCTATGATTCTATGAATTAACAGGTGACAGACAACACTGGACAGAAATAACAGATAGTTGAATCAACAGATGTATTAAGGTGAGACAAAGCCTACACAAGATGCTAGTTAAGAATTAGACAGTGCCTTTGTAACAGTATAAAATCCAACACAATGTGTAAAAAGAAATTGTAAACACATTTCCAAGCAGTCTTGTTCCCAATACACTGAGGTGCCACACACTGTATGCACACACTTTGCTTTTCACAACCACAGTAACTTGAGCTTTCCATCACATAATAATCCTCTTACATCTCCTAAATATTGAAATATTATGATAATGCACTAAAAAGCCACAAGCCTCCCAAAACACTTTTAAATTCCAAGGGTTAACTTCCAAGATGTAGCTGAATAATGAAAGCATTATCAGGGGGTATCCATTCATAGGCATTTAAGATCTTCAAAGGGTCAAACTCCCTTTTTTCATTATTTTTTAATCAGAATTTCTCCATCATTCATCCCAAGACATTTCTCACCAGAAAAGGCAGAGGCTTGAGAGGAGTGTTGATGATATGTAAATACAGCTGCAAGCCTACTGCAAACTGTGAGGGATCTAGTGTTGGCAGGCTATCCTGCTAAGTCCATTTTCAGCAAGGAACTGTAATCAATGACTTCATAGCCAAGATTAATTAAGAGGCTTTGCATCACTGGAACACATTAGCAAAGGGCCCCCTGGAATGGAGCCTTTTGTAAGTCCTTCTACAAGAAGCATGACCCTGAAATCACCACCTGCATTGCAAGCCTGCTCCTGCAAGACATCTTGTGTTGATCTGGTGTGTGCAAGTATTTACCATTTCCCTTTTTGCCTGATGTTGCTAAATGAATGTGGCAGATTGGAGAAGATGGGATTTACACAGGATATGGAAACAGACAACATAGAATAGAAATTTGGTACAAAATCCTCCTTTTCAGCCTTGATAAAAGCAAGGGAAATCTACCTCTTTGACAGGGTGGTTTCCCTGATGTCCTGTGACATTTGCCATCCAATTAATATGGCACTTGAGTCCTTATATGTTCAGTATTTCTAGAAACTCTATTTCAGTCATCACTTAATGACTGCATGAATACCAGTCTCACCATTTATTATCAAAAACTTTTTGTTCTCTACATAGAGGGTCACAAAAAGATAATGTTTCTCCATCTTATTTGTGGAAAAGTCAAAATGGTATTGCAGAGGATCCTGCTGGTATTCTTATACAGTCACTATTTATTTAGAAAAACAAATAAGGTTTAGACTGCAGCTGACAGACTACATAGAATAACAGATGTTGATACCTGTAAATAAAACAAGCCTTCCATAATTGTACCTTCAAGTATTCAGTTGTGAAAATCTATTTAAAAATACTAATATTGCCTGTTTTCTACACAGTAGCCTATGGTAATGCTCCCACAGTTTATTAACAACACAAGCAAAACCAAGAAGCCATTTAGAACCTTATATTTTCTTGCTGCTGGAATATCTCAACAGAAAAATCTCCTTATGATCAGCATAATGATTTGAAATATGTACATAGTGAAGACTTCGTCTGACTTGTTTTACATTTTAACAGATGCTTCCCACTGCAAGTGCTCGGCCACTGTGCCCAGACAGCTGGGCCACCTGTCGCTTGTATTCCGAATATAATGAAAGATGGTGGTTTTAAACATTTAAAGCAACCCACAACTTCCACAGCTTGATGGTATACAAAGGAGATAAGGTCACATGCCTGATGTACAGGAAAAGCTGTAAACTCTACATTGCTAAGCTAGACACAGATAAATTCTGCTTTCGTGCATTTACCCTTGACGCCACATTGGCGGTGCCCATCTGACTGCCTTCTTGCAGCACGTACTGGCAGCCGCAACCACCATGGCTGCTGAAGCCCCCTGCCTCTGGTACAGCAACGAAGAAGGTGACATATGAGCATTTAATGCTGAGAGGTTAATGAGTTTTGCTACCTCGTATCATGCAGCTACAATCACTGTGCTGTGCAGAACAGCCAGCCTCACACACGGCCAAATTAGCTGCTGTTATTACCTGCTGCAAGTTACGTCATGACATAACAACAACAGAGAGGGGATTTGAGACCATGCTCTACAGCACTCGTAGAGTTTCCTTATTTGCCCCATGTACATGTCCAATGCTCGATGCAGTAGCTACCTGTCCTGGAGGCGGCAACATCACATAGTCCAATGATGCAGGATCCTTCCATGGAAGTCCCTGGTCATTCCTGCTGGAAGGGCTATAATTTACAGGCACTCTGGTCCAAGGCTGAATTCAGGAAGAACTCTTGTGGTTTTCTGCTCAGGAAGAAGCTAAGCTGCATAGTATTCTTCAGGGTGGTCTGTCAAAGGCTGCAGACAACTTGATAGGCTCTTATCCACTGTGGACTCTTATGATGTCTGAGCTGGTGACGTTCATCATTGGCAGGATACTTGACAAGGTCAATCTTTTGTCTGATCCATATGTAGGCAATCTTGCCTTTGGACATACTGACCTTTACAATGTACTGCAAAAGAGGCCTTTCCAAAATTTTATAAAGGAATGGAGGAATCTGTGAACTAATTTTAGAAGTAGAGGTCATATATTAATGCAGATGTCATCAGTGTAAGGGCAAGACATGTGGTATAATGGAGATGTTGTAAGGTTAAATTTTAAATCCTGTTCACTATATTAAAATCACTTTTGCAGTCTGCTTAGAATAGCATCAAGACACAATAAAGCCTAATTTTAAGTAGAATAAATAAATGAGCAGAAAGATAACTATTTTGGGAATTTTGCTGTAGGACTAGTTTAAAAGAGAAGTGAATGCCTGTGATGTGGCTTCAGTATCTATTTAAGAAACTTATCAACAGTCATTAAGTCTCTTGTCTTTCCTCCCAAGACTAGCAGCTTCTGCTGCTGTGGACTCTGTCCTCCCCCATTCTTGGATGAAGACAGTCTGAAAAAAGGTTGGCCTCTAGACTAGAGTGTCTGAGGGAAACGTTCACGTTTCAGTCTGAATCTGGGGTCACTTCCAAAACAGACTGCCTCAAGTCAGTATCCCTTTTTTTCTTTTTCTGAATGAGCAAATTAGACATGTTCCAGTCTCAAAGCTACTCTTGTCACAGGCAAAATTTATAAATGCTTTTTAGCAAACAGAAATCTCCTTTAACAGAAGCATCAACAAGCACATCTTTACCTACGATCACGTTGGTCTGTGCAAGCAGTCTCAGCATTAACCAGCAAAAAAAAATCCTGCAAAATTTTCTGCAGACACCCTACTTTGACAGCTTATGAGCATTACATTAAAACCAATGTAATTTAGAGGTTCATAATCTACTTCAAAAGTAGATTATTGCAGATAGTCACCAACAACCAAACCAGGTGACTTGCTGCTCTGGAATTAGTCAGTCAGACTCCTGTAGCAGAGGTAGCCAGTACTTATTTGGCTTCTGTGTATCTACAGAACAACTTCTCTCTCATGAAACTGTGAAGATTCCCACAGCACCCCAAACGCATGCACATTACCTCTGTCGTATTATGATTCCTGTTATCACGCTAGGCAAGTGCCACTAAACAGAAGTCTGAGGCTAGTGGATGCCCCGAGAGGAATTATGGTAGGTTTCTAGTCCCATATTTTTAATTATTAACAGTTCAATTGCTCATATTCATTCCTGAGAATTTATTATTTATTTATACAGTGGCTTAATAATAGTACTGTTTTGTTTTCTACATCTTCTCTAATGATCTCTAATGCGAGGCCTTTTCAGCATTCTCTGACCATTATATTAAAGTTTTTAGAGCACTAGCTGTGATAACTCCAGATCTTTTCACCATGAATCATAACCACATGAATCATACTCAGAGACAATCACTATGCATCTCTAGTTAGAGGGACTATTTTTTGAAACTAAAAGAATGAATAACCCTTATTGGCACTGAAATTCATCTGCCATATTGCTTTGCAGTTATTCAGATGAGATCTTCTCTACCTTAAATGAAACACATTGTAACACATACAACAAAACAAGTCTATACCGTGTAATGTCATTATGCAGACATCATGTAAAATACAGCAGAAACAAAGGTAAGAATCTGAAGTCCCAACACATTTATAGTCAGTCGAAGGACTGAACATGATGTAATCCAAAGAAAAAGATCTCTCTCTTTTTCTCTCTGTTTCTCTCTTAATACCTGGTGAGTTTCCCTCTCCAGAGAATAATTCAGAAGATCTTATATTTAAAAACATCATCTTTTGTATTCAGTATCACAAAACATTTCAAATTTAAGGAGCTATATTCCTTCAGTTGCTTCATATGAGCAAAAAATAGAAATAAACCTCTCTCATTTTACTGCTAGAACATATACAAATGGTGTTCGTGCTATACCATAGTCATTGATGAACAACTCTATAGAGTTTTCAAAAAACTGTATCACACTATATACTGATAAAAATAAAGTGTTAATCATAATGGAAATGTTCAAAAGGTTATTTCATCACTTGCACGAGTTTTTGTGAGAACCTACTATATTGAAAACAAAGTTGCTCTACAATTAACTGGGAAATAAGGGAATAAGCATTTAAAATAATCATTCCCAGTAATGACTGAAGGACACTGTCAGCTGACCCCATACTGTCACTTCTCTGTCAGCCTCAAGCTGGATTTTTTCAGGTTTATGAGGCCACAGTGTTTTTACTCCTAGTAAATGAGTATACACCATATGACTTCCTGCTACCATGCAAAATACAAAGAGATAAAATATGACAAATATCACCTAGAATATAGTGAGAAAAAGTTGAATGCTATTCCTGTTGCAGCAATGCTTAACGCTGCTGATTTCACTTATGCAGGTCATGGTGCCCTAGCAGGCAGACCAGGTAGACAGTCACAGGAATCAAGACAGCAACTGGGATATGTGGTTTTCCCCTCTTCTTTTACTGAGCAATATTTGAGTATAGAGAAAAGCAAAGTGTTAAATAGGTTAGAATAAAATCTTGATCATACTTAACATGATGTGTTAGAAGACTCAGTGTTCCCTCTGCTTTCTATCTTAGCTGCCTACTTTGTATATTTGTCATTGTTTTCTTTATTTTTGATTATTTATCTTATTATGACAACCACTGAACAGCTCTTCTACCAAATTTGCAACTATGATGTTCTCAGAAGTACCAAGGACTGTCAAATCAGGAAATACTGGAAAATTTCCCTAAATATTGTATCAGATTGATCTGCTTCTCCCTTGGCAGCATTGCTGGTCTGTGTCTTCTCTCTGGACCACTTCCCTGTAGAAGCCACAAACTAGAGGCACTGACATCAGGAACCCGACAGCATTTAATCAAATTCTTCTTAAATATTTACTAATGCCAGCAGAGGTGACGGATATCCCCACCAGTGATACTGGCTGAACTAATCTCTTAGAAAATGGCAAATGTCCTTTCTGAATTAGTGCAAATACCCCCAATGTCAGCCATATTGACATGGCATCCTCCATACGCAACTGAAGTAAAACTCTGTAACCAATAATTATAAATCTGCATTCAAATGTGGGTATTTCAGTTTGTATTAGGTCCATTAAGTCAACAGGCAATATCCTTATGTTAACAATCTACTTCCCTGCACAGTGAGCCGCAGACACATCCATCTGAAAGCTTTTTAAAATGGAGCAAATATATACAGGTGGACCAAATGTGTATAATCAAAAATACAAAATGAGTAGATCAAACATACGCTGAAGTCTGCAACATTAACACATAAGTTCATTTCAATGATTAGAAATCAGTGCACACACACTCCCACCCTCATCCTATTTCTGTTCTGGAGCATGTTACATGCTGGCTGTGTAATTCATTGCCCGTAAAAAGTAGAATGGCACTGTTGACTGAGCTGTCTTCACCTGAAGATGATGTGATGAGAGACTGCCCTTCCTCAGGTCCAATGTGCTGGGCTGGATTTTACATTCTCAGGACAGTAGGTTGTTGGTTAGGATCTCACTCTTAAGCAGACACATAATATCCACAGAGGACCAGAACTGGACTTCAGATTTAAGAAAACTAAAAACATTGATTCATAGAATCATAGAATGACCTAGGTTGAAATGGACCTCAGGGATCATTTAATCCAACCTCCCTGTCATGGACAAATGCAATTTAACCACTTCCTGAAGTCTGTAAAGAGCTTGTCACAGAGATATAGCAAAAAATCCTTAAACTGCTAGAAATGTGGCAGATGACGTCATTCAATCAGATCTTCTTGTCAATGAAGCCTGAGTGACAAGTCTTACAGCAGCACCCATTGTAATATAACAATAGATTACGTATTTTTACAAGATCAAGATGTTTTCATTTAGAAAAACATAGTTAATATCAGTAATTAAGATAGGACATTTTTTGTAAAAGAGCATCCAGGAACATATAGACCTCAAAAGAATATACTAATTAAGTTTACAAAAATAGGTCAACTTGGCAGTAAGATTTGAAACTTACATATCCTCAACTGAATTGGCTTCATTATAATACTAAAAAATACATCCATAGGTCAGAAAGACCCTTGCCCAAGTGAAGACCCTTCCCCTGAGCATGCATACAGATAGAACTATGATGTCAGATTACAATTATATGTAAATTACTAGCCAATTTTTGTAAAGGGCAGTGTACAACCTCATAACTTTTCTGTATAAACAGAGCACAGAAAACTTGTCTTAGGTGTTCTTGATTTGTGGGAATCCACCGAGCACCCAGGACTGTGCAAATCTGAATAAATAAGCAATATCTCTCCTGAGTGTGTGAGAATTGACGTACTGCACACTGGGCAACAAAGCCACTTTTTGGGTAACACCATGAGGTCCTTGCAGAGAAGAGATCCTGTTACCTCTGGCCATTACAAATGATGCAGTGTTAAAAAATCAGTACCTTCATCATATCAAGATGCCTAATCAGCTTCACTAGGAGAACAGATTTGGTCTACTCGTAGGGTGTGCTCCACCTGACAGATAGAGAAGACATGCAGAGCCCTCATATGAAAAGAGAAACACTCTTTTCTGATTTAAATAGTTCCACTTCCCCCATAACCTACTTAATCATTAGGGAGCTGTGAGATTGCATAAATAGATGCCATTCAAAATAAAAACACTGGAGTCACTTTGATTTGTTCCTTTGTGGCAGAGTACATCTGAAGGAATGATAAGCAAAGATAACATATCTTGACATGCCACCCTAACAAACAGTAAATTACTTTGCTGAAACCAGGCTTTCAAAGTGCAATTCACACAATTTCTCAGCCCAGCACACAGCCAGATGCCTTGAGGCCAAGTAAGCCACTTTAGAAGCAATAGTAGATGGCAGATTGTAAAAATGGCCAGTAATCAGAGAAACACACAAATCTCTGAAAATAGAAGCAAATGAATTTCATTACAGATTGATATTCAAAGTTTCAGAAGAGCAGGAATTCTGAAGCTAAAGAGCAGTTTTAATAGTCTTCCATTTACTATCTATCCGAGGACTCTAAAAGAATTTGGCTTATAATTAAAACATTTCAGCGGGATGAAAGAGCTCAACAGGAAAAATCAGATGCTCAAAAATAAGAAGGTGGCTTCTAAATATAAAATCATACTACTTGTAACAGCTTTCATAATAAGTTTCTTTTTTAGTTCTTTAACTCACTTCCTATTGGGATATATTCAGAAAGCCTAGGGCTTCCATTATTTCCATGCCTAGTAGGAAAAAATAAAAATTAGGAAGATAAAACAGACACAAAGGATTTGATTTAGACTGTATACATAAGAAGAAAGGCACAGCTGCATTTCTTTAGGTAATTCTGGTATAAATAACTGGGAACAATGCTCACAATCAAAAAAAAAGATGAGCTAGTGTTTCAAAAAACGATCTTTCTTGCACTGAAAGTTGCTGCTTCTCAACTAAGAAGCAGTAACAGATTTTTTGTGTCTTCTTAACTTAGACAGTGGAAAGTAAACAAGATCCATTTAAACCATCTCCAGGCTGACCACTAACTTTAAACCCAGAGCTGTGACAGGAACTCTTCCTGGTATCTAGTCCAACTAGTGCATGGAGGAGTGAGGTCATCATGCTTAAGGAACAAGAGAAGTTAATTTTTGTTCATCTCAGGGCATTTTCTTCTTTTTTTATCACAGCAGAACTGTTACTGGGACCAAAGAGCACATACGAGTTGGTACCTGGGTCTGTTTTGGGAGACTGATGTAGGGGCCATTATGTTGCCAATGAAAAGGTGAACTGTTTTCTTAATTTGTCCTCTTCCTGGAGTCAGCAAAATTCAGTTTTGCTTACATCCAGAGCTAGCTCTGTAAAGAACTACTAGTTAGGAGTGGCACAACTGCTGTACCAGCAGTGGGTTGCAGAGTGGCCCTTAAGCTCTAAGGCGACCACCTTAACTTAAAGTTACTGTAAACCACATGGGGACAAACGGATGTTTATTTGTTCCTTGCTCAAACATAAACAAATAATCACTTTCCCTCCCTTTCGGATGAAGATTGACTTCTGCTGCAGATTCAGCCCAAGGTCTCTAAACGGTCAGTACTCCCAAAGCCTTTATTCTAATTGCATCTGTTGAAAGGTTTGTTGCACAGTGAACAGGCACTGGTGAGAACATCAGAGCTGGGGAATAATCATACTTCCTTCTGAGAATGCAGTCACATTCAAACACATCTACAGTTACATCTGAGAGTATGCTCTGTCAGACATAGGAAATGTCACTTCAAGGATAGTATTTCTTCCTGAGATTAATTCACCAACATGATTTTTAAAAGCAGATTTCTTTTATATCTTTCACATCAATGAGGAAAAATACGCATTTGGTACAGCATATCATCCCTCAAACCAGAGCAGTATGATAGCAGTCCTTGATGTTGTGCTCTTTGTCATGTTTTAGAGATGTGATGGCTGTCCAACCACTTCCACAGCTGCTGATAAAGGATTATCTCCTGAAAACATACATAGTGGGCTTGAATTTATGTGCAACCACTGAAAACATTACTCATAACCTGTCTAGCACGAACAACCCAGAATAATAACTCTGAACTTTGAAGACACATGAGGAGAAAGAGAGAGCAGAAGTAGCACAATGAATTGACATTCACAGGACTGCTCACATCCCAGGAAAGGTATCCAGCCTCTGCAATTGTTGTGCTTTGGAGAAAACCCAGATGAGTCAAACAGTAATCTGAGTTCTTAGACCAGCAAGTAAGATTTGGAAGAAGCCTAAGCAAGGTATGCTTTAGAGCAAATCCTGATCAGAAGATTTTTATTAAAATGCAAAGACAACTTCAAGAAAAGGTTTATAATACAGACGCATGGAGCCCTTGAACACCTAACTTTTTCCATGTTATTTTTTTCCAGTCAGAGATCAGGCATACTGAAATCACAATGAAATCTCTACAACAGAGCAATGTGCTCAGGCTTAAGACTAGCAAAAACACAAGTACCTTCATGTCCCAATGGACTCTAATTTGTTCAACTTTTGGCAATGAAATTTTGGATAAACACAGTGCCATCTATGCAACAGCCAAGGATGAAGATTCACAGCTTCTCTGGGTAATCTGTTCCAGTGCTGCACTACCTTTCTAATGAAATGGTATATCTTTATGTCCAGCTTGGACCTCCTATGTTGCAGTCTATGGCTCTCTCACCTTCTCTGAGTAGTCTGCCAGTACCAAGAACATTCTGGTTCCAGCATCTTTGTAACTGCCCTTCAGGTGGTTGTAGGCTGCCATTAAACCTCCTTTTACTCTCCTTTTTGCCAAACTAAACAATTTCACCTCCCTAACACCTCCTAATTTTTTTGTGGGCTCATGTGCCGACCTCTCAGTATGCCATCCACTGGACCCTCTAGTTTCTCAACATCCTTCCCAAGCTCAGGACCTCTAAACTAAGTACAGCTGTGGTTGCATCAACATCAAGAAAATGTATGACTTCCCTAGATCTGCTGGTCACAGTTCCCCTAGAGCTGTTCAGTATGCAGTTCACCTTATTTGTAAGGAAAACATTTGGTTGAGTGATATTCAGTTTGGGATCTACTGTAACATCCAAGTTGTTCTGATAGTTCCTGGCCCCCACCCCATACTGACACTCACTTCCAGGTGTGAAACTTTGAACTTTTCCTTATTAAACTTCACAAGATTTCTGTCAGCCCAATTCTTCATTTTCTCAAGATCTCTCCAGACTGAAAATTCAATATGCCACTCACCCTCCTGCTCAGATTAGTAGCATGTGCAAAATTGCTATCTCATCATTCAGATAATTAACGAAGAAATTGAACAGTATAGTATTTGGTATGGATTCCTGAGTAATTTTGCTCATTAATAAACACTAACTGGGCACAGAATCGTTGATTACTACTTCTTGAATGTTCCTTGGCTTAAAAAAATAATAGTTTTAAAAGCCATTTTTAAAAAGAACTTGAGCTTAAGAATAGACTAAATTCTTCAATATTGAAGTCATTAGCCAAAGAAGTATTGAGTCTGAAAATCCAGAAATTCTGACCAAGTTCTAAGCCAGATATGGATGCAATTTCATGAGTTCACCTATGTAATGAAATATTTCTACACCTACAATTAACTGAAAATTTCCAAATTTACACTCCATAAAGCTTACTGCAAATCCATGATACCCAGCTTATAAATATTTGAGCCAGAATAACTTTCACACAGACCTGATCCTTCTCTTGATAAGTCCCCAGATACAGGCAGTCAGCAAACTGCAGCTCATCTGAATTGTTCACATCAAACACTGCTGCTTTTTGCAAGGTGCTCTATGTTCCTTATTGCTTGTGAAACTGTCGTGTAAATGGGGCCCATAGAGGAGTAACACAGGAGATAAATTCATGAAGCGCCAGAAGCACAACTGTTCATACACATCAGAGAACCACTAACTACAACTCCTCCGTGAGAGATTACGTTGCTTGCCTTAGAGAAACTAATTTTTAAAGAAAATAGTTTCAAGTGATTTTTATATGCTGCTGCAATCACCTCAATTAACATTGTAGACTTCAGATATCTTCTTGTCCATGTAAGCCATATGATACAGAAATTCAGAGTGACTCACGTCAGAATGTGATATACTAATATAGTTTTATTTTTAAATATGGCTAAAATTCCTGCTAGTATAAAATGTGCTACAGTTCTTTCTATAAGAATAAATTCCTTCCCTTGCAATCTGTTAACTGAATGTGATAAACAAATAAATGCCTTTACAGTACTCAAAGTAAGAATGGGGGAAGGAGAGATCGTAGAATCATAGAATGGTTTGAGTTGGAAGTGACCTTAAAGACCATTTAGTTCCAACCACTCTGCCATGGGCAAGGACACCTTCCACTAGACCAGGTTGCTCAAAGCCCCATCCAATCTGGCCTGATTAAAATCCCATCTATCCACAAAGCAGTTGTTTATAGCATTGAAAAACTTTGAAGATTTATGCAAAAGGCCAATGTAATGGTGTTTGTTTCATAAATATATTTAACGTATTATCTGTCTTAGATTTGTACTTAAGATTGTATAAGATTGTGAAAACGATGGGGTTCAGTTTATTGCAATAGTAAATGAGCCATAAAGCTCATGTATAAGGCATGAAAGTCTTGAGAACAGCAGCTATGAGTCCTTTCTTTGTGTTACAGGAGGAGACAGTTTTGAATGGCTTTATACTTGGAACGGGAGTGGAGAGGAGAGGAGAGGAGAGGAGAGGAGAGAACCTAGAGATATGCAATGCATGCCATAGGGGAGGAGAACTCTTTGGTATCTAAAAATGTCTTCAGATAGGTATGTCTTGTCTCTGAGAGAAACATAAATCTAAATATGGCAGCTGTTTTTGTCATTTCATTAGACTGAAAAAAAACCCACTTTATTTGGATGCTCTTGTGCTGCAGATTTCTCAGGAAGAGGCTATTCTCATCTAAACTAAGAAGCTACAAGGCCTCAGGTCACCCTCCTGTTGATGCAGCTGTAAAAAAAAAAAAAAGAGGTCCCTGCCTTTAATTTTTCAGCACTATCAGCAGTTCCTTACCATCACCTCTCTGCCTCAGGCAATCACCCCATTGAGGTGACAGTTCAGCCAATGTAATTAGTTTCAGATAAAAGTGAAGTTAGCCCAAGTCTGATTCTGCCTGAAGGATGACATCAGGATGTACTCATACAAACCAGAGCCAGCAGAACAAAGTAGTATTTCTACTAATTGAGCAGTAACAAGAACTAGGGGCCATTACCTCTCTCATCACAAGAGACCTATCCAGAGGAGAACCTCTGCCAAAGCCCAGGAACGGGCACTCTGATCTGCAGCCAGAAGAGAGGCCTCCCTCTGGCTTCATATACTTAATTGCCTCCTGCAGACTTCTTTTTATTCAGCCTTCTATGGCACAGCCCAAGAGGAGTCTCAGGCTTTTGCAGAAGAAAGATTGTAACAGCAGCTGCCTACTACATCGTGCAGGTGGCAGTAGAAAACCCTGCCAATTTCTTAATTAATGAATACAGGACTAATAGAGCAATAATTACACCTCAAATCCTTTCTGCAGGGATTCTGGCAACAACTGTCTTCATTCCATGTCCTGGTTAGATGCCTAACTGATGCTTTCTTTCCTTCCTAGCTGTGCTCCAAAACCTTGCTCAGGTTTGCATATGTTACATATCGACATGTTGGTCAATACAGATTTTTAGAACTTCCCAGTGACATCTGTCAGTCAATTCCAACCCAATCGTCAGTGAGCAGAGACTAAGATAAGACAAGTAATGATGCAGAATTTAACAACAGGTTTGTGATGGAATGGTGTAACAGAGACGAAAGAACAATTTATTGTAGGCAGTCATGGGTAGTAAAAAAAAGTATCAGGAAATATTGTTTTTTATCACGACATGTACAAAGGAAATTACTTTTCACAGAGAAAAAATTCTTACTTTTAGAGATGCTTACTCAAATTACGTGATGCACAGCAGAATGTATTTTGACTTAGACTTCCTGTGACACTTGTAATATTAATTTTTGAAACTCCAGGTTAGTTTTATTTTGTTGAAATGAATCCTTGATCAGAATAGCCATTTGTTGAATGCATTTGACACTTCTGTGGGTTTTTTCTCTTTTTCCCATCTTTAAACACAGTTATTGAACCTGATGATACATCCTTCCCCTGTATCACCCAATTTATGATGCCTTATAAAGAACTTAAAATGTTTAAGTGTTACAAGTCTTCTAGTCTTTGTTGATTACATGTCATGCAAAGAAAACTTCAACTATTTTATATTAACTAGGATTCATAACATTCCCGGATAGGACTCATAATGCTCCCAGAAGTCCAGATATGAATACTTTACAAGGAGTCAGCTGGGGCACCATGAGACAGTTTGCCACAAGACAATACAGCAAGCTGTCTCAGAGCTAAGAAAGAATCTAAGCCTCCTAATTTATCAGATCTGCTTTCAAGATTTTTCATTACCTGCTGCTGTTGGGCTTTTCACCCTCTTTTTCACTGTAGGACACGTCTGCTTCTTAGTATCATCTAGGAGATATAATTACGTTGTTTGCACACAGGTGTAAGATATCACTGATGCTCTTGAACTCTTCTTACTTCTTGTGACGTATCACTTGGCTTTTGGTCTTCTACAATACACTGGAAGTTTGTTACAGAATACTAGGAACTACTACTTGCTAGGCCTTTGTATGCCCCTCCGACACTGTGTAGGAAGTAAAGACATTTCCTAAATTTGGTATCCACTGCATATTTTCCCATGATTTCATGGAATTCCATGGTTAAGGTGGTTCCTTCCAGTTTTATGTTCCTATAAGTTTTACCCCTGTAGTCCCTAGATAAAGCTCCTACTCTAAGATCTTAATTCCTGTAGGCATTCTGTTAAGTCCATCCCTTCAGGCCCCTTAGTACATTCTTACGATTATATTCTCAAGTCCCACTCGTTTCTATGTGATTTGAGTTTGCATTATAGGAAAACCACTTACCTGAGTCTGTCTTGAACTGCCTGGATATTTTGAACAGAAGCCAAAGCTTTTTTTTATAAAATTAATACATTTTTTACAGTATGTATAGCTTTTTCCATCCTGTTTTGCCCATGAAGTGAGCCAATGCAACTTGCAAAATGTACAATGAATTAATATGGGTAGGAAATGTAAGATAAAGATGTAATGCTCAGGAGGTATATGCTCTTCCCTCTCATGCATTTTCACTTCTGCATTTGAATTTCTTTCCAAACGATCAAACTAGCCGTCTACTACAGATTTTTTAAGGCTTTGATTGATATTGCCTGCTTATCTGATTGGCTGGTGTGATTTTCTCCTCTGCTGTAAATAAGACAACTGCATCATCACTATTGTGAAAGACCCACTGAGCAATGATCCAAATCTGTTCCAAATCATATTCACTTTTGTGCATTTTTTGCAGAAATGCACACATTCAAAAGTAAGGCACTTCAAAATGGTCACTTTATAAAATGGTCCATAATCCAAACTCAGATTAATCCTTCCTGAGTTTTTCTTTTCAGGCCTCTTCTGTCATTTTGATAAGAAATTAACTGCATCTGTATGTGGAGAAGAGAGAACTTTCTAACCATCTCTCAAAGCAGTGAAGCTGCGCAATAGCTGTATTCCCAAACTTTTTTTTTTTGCCCTTCTTAATTAATTCTTATTATCCTCTTCTTTCTTTTTGTCTCTATGTACATCATGCTTCCATTATCATTTTCTGTTTTAAATTAAAGTCTTTATATAAAGGTTTTCTATGAATTTTTTCAAATCTGCACATGGATCCAGTTACTGATACAGTCTAGAAAACAGACTGCAGTTAAAGTTGAAAATAGTGTTATTTTAATATTGGCCACTGTATGCATCATGTCTCTGATCTTACCAAAGTTTGTGACTGTATCAGTTCACTGTGCATTCATCGAACTGAATGTACAGTGAACTGAATGTACTGAATGTACTGTGCATTCACTGAACTGAATGTGTAGTGAACTGAATGTACAGTTCACTTTGCATTCACACCGATGCACTGAACTAGAAAGGCAGGAGAGAAATTCAGTCTTAATTTTAAAAGTGTTTACCTGGTGCACTTTTCCCATAAAATTATAAATCATTATAACCAAAGCAATGTGGCCTTGATGCTGAACAGGAAAAAGTGTATTGACCTGCAATTCTGGAACTGATGACTGCCAGTACTGACAAAAGCCATCTACATTATATACAAAAGAGGCTTATAAGTAACAGAGAAAAACTTTTTTTACCAGGGCCTGTTGTGACAGAAAAAGGGGCAATAGTTTTAAACTGAAAGACTAGACATAATAAAGATATTCTTTACTGTGAGGGTGCTGAGGCACTGGGACAGGTTGCCCAGGGAAGTTGTGGATGCCCCTCCCTGGCAGTGTTCAAGGCCAGGCTGGATGGGGCGTTGAGCAACCTGGTCTAGTGGGAGGTGTCACTGCCACTAGGTAATCTTTAAGTTCCCTTGCAACTCTTCCAATCCAAACTATTTTATAATTCTATGGTTCTATGAAATCCAGGTTAAATTTAGGATTAGAGCTGGGCTGGAAAGAAGTGATGAGTCAGGCTAATGCAGACCATCAGAAAGGCATGTCAAAATACAGGACTCATTGCTGCTACTGTGGGTCATCAGGCTGGATTTCTTGTTCAGTGAGAGTGAAAGTAATTAACTTAGATGTAAGATTTGGCAGTGGGCTGAAGGTAATAGGGCTGTTTCAGGTGGCCTCCTGGGCAGCTAGTTACGTTTTGGTTTGGAGTGAGCAGAGGACGATCCAATAAGTTTTAGGTCGGGGTTAGAGCAAAGTTTAATGTTCTCAAGGGTAAAAAAAAACTGATCTAGGAAAAAACCCTGCTCAGGTCCAGAGCAGGCTGCAGGGTTGTGCAGTGTTACAAACTGTGCTGATACAGACTCTCTCTCTCTGCTTCGGGTCGGCGAAGGTCA
>NW_009727982.1:52002-56652 GCF_000703405.1 Apaloderma vittatum | reverse complement strand
ACCTGGCACTTGGCCTTGTTAAACCTCATGTTTATAAATACATCAAACGGGAGTGTCAGGAGGACGGAGCCAGGCTTTTCCCAGAGATGTCCAATGACAGGACAAGGAGCAGTGGATACAAGCTGGAACATAGGAGGTTCCACAAAAATATCAGAAAAATACTTTTTCACTGTGAGGGTGACAGAGCACTGGCACAGGCTGCCCAGGGAGGTTGTGAAGTCTCCTTCTCTGGAGACATTCAAAACCTGCCTGGACACGTTCCTGTGTGACCTACTGTAGGTGATCCTGCTCTGGCAGGGGGGCTGGAGTAGATGATCTTTCGTGGTCCCTTCCAACCCCAGACATTCTGTGATTCTGTTAAAACCAAACCATTAGGGGAGAAAACACCGTACACTCATTTCACAACGTAGAACAAGGCAAAGGAAACTCTAGGAAGGAGGAAAATTATCACTTTTTTCCAATTTCCGTAGCTGCTGTGTCACCATGGCAGTGTGATCAAAAGGGAAGTGCTCTCAATTAAAGTAGTACTGCTGTCAGAGACAGAGGTGCATCTAAAATACTGAAGAAAAATACCTTGACACCTTGAAGATAAATACCTTGAAACACTTCAGAATAAACTTGCAGAGGCGTTGAGATGATTGTGTTCACCAGCAGTGCTTTAAACTGGATCCTGAGAGTAACTGTGCATTGACTACAACTTTTAGTAGGATACTTCATGGGTATTTCTCAAATGTTGTGACATGGTGCAAGTTTCTGCCTTCTACGCTCACTGAACAATTCTGAAGAAATTGATAGCAAACTGCATCTGGCACAGGAGCTACTGCTTCCTTGCTCAGTATTAGGGAAAAACTGACAAATCAGCAGACTTGGAAGGGATATCTCTATCTCTCTGTCTCTAAAACAATGCAATACTGTGCAAAGGTTTGCCATTTACTAAGTTAACATAGCCTTCCACTTATTCTAATTATGCTTTCTAATGAACTACAGAGAGTGGGATGACTTTTGAAGATTACGGGGCAGTAAAAGAGAAAAGTAAAAAGCTGGGGAATGACGGAGTAGCACCGTGAGGTGGCTGCACAGCTAGAGGGTTGACATGTCTGACATTTGACCAGTAAAGATATATATGCAGTAATTTTAGAAACAAGTGTATCAGCTGGAGTGCAGCAGCATGTCATGAATTAAAAAATTGGGCTGTTCTCTTTTCCTTGAAAGCATGAAAATTGCCTTGTGGCCTTGTTGTACATTACAGTTTATAATTCAGTACAGATTTACATGGCCCCATCTTATTTTAAGTGTCTATTAAGTGAAGTTTCACTTTTACAGAATGACAGAATGAACCACTTTGGGAACGGAGGTTAATACCATATGCATTCCAAACCAGTTTATGACCATTACTGTTACACTGAAAGCTAAATGAATCTGTAGTAGCTGAGCTGTTAAGTGTAGCCTAACTCTGATACTAGAGAATGATGTTTTTATAAGTATGCCTCCTGCATGTTGTTAAGTAAACACATAGTAAAATCATAGAATCATAGACTGGCCTAGGCTGGAAGGGACCTTAGAGATCATCTAATCCACCCTCCCTGTCATGGGCAGGGACGCCTCTCAACTAGATCAGGCTACTCAAGGCTCCGTCCAACTTGACCTCGAACACCTCCGGGGGGGGGGCAGCCACAACGTCTCTGGGAAATTTATTCCAAAGTCTTGCCACTCTTGTACTGAAGAATTTCTTCCTAAAATCCAATCTAAATCTATTCTGCTTCAACTTAAACCCATTTCCCCTTGTCCTATCAGTGGACACTCTTGTAAAAAGTCCCTCCGCAGCCTTCCTGTCGGTTCTCTTCAAGTATTGGAAGGCAGCTATTAAGTCTCCCCGAAGTTACCAGCCATCACTCTAAGCTAGAATTCTTTAATTAAATTGAGACATTATTAAAAAGTTAAATGATAATATTAGTCATCTGCAATTATTTGAAATTTTGTATAACTGTGGTTATACTCCCATTATAATCAATAGAGAGAAAGAAGCTTTGAGTAACCTTTGGCTGTAAGAGGGGTTGAATTGACTAGGCTGGAAGGAGATATCCAGGTGGCTGACCTGGATTCGAAAGATCTGCAGGTTCATCAGCTGAATCCTCTCTGAGAGTTGAGGTTGTTCAGCCTAGAGAAGAGAAGGCTCTGGGAAGACCTTATAGCGGTCTTCCAGTGCTTAAAGGAAGCCTACAGGAAGGAGGGACTGTTTACAAGGACATGTAGCAACAGGATGAGGGGCAGTGGTTTTAAGCTAGAGCAGAGTAGATTGAGATTAGGTATTTGGACAAAGCTCTTTACTATGACAGTGGTGTGAAACTGGCACAAGCACCATCCCTGGAGGCATTCAGGGTCAGGTTTGATGGGGCTCTGAGCAGCCTGATCTAGTTAAAGATGTCCCTGCTCACTGCAGGGGGATCGGACTAGATGAGCTTTAAAGGTCCATTCAAACTCGGAGAACTCTATGATTCTGATTCTGTGATTCTATCAATCTGTGATTCTATAACTAAAGTCAAAAAGGGCTCTCTCTAAAGCTGTCAGTTTCCACTGTGCAGAAACAAATGGGATCACATCCATTGCACTCTTGCCAATCCCTTCTCCCCCTGCAGCAAACGATACAAATATTCACAAACACTCCAGATTTATCAGCTCATACTGTGCATTTTCCCAGAATGCAGAAACGAACTATAAAGTTTTTACGTAAGAGGAAACCACTCTCTTTTCCTTCTCTCTGTTCCTCAGAGTGCACACTGCATCAGATATAAAGGAGATTTCAGTAATCCATGCTTAACAGTAAAGCTTTCTGATGTGCTCTAAGACTTTTCAGAGAGAAGCTCTGCAGAGCACTGAGGCTGTGATTGCTATGGTAGATGTGCAATGTGAAATACTTGCCACCAGTGCAGGTATCGGTCCTAAACAAGTGCAATGCAGTGGTGCTACATCATGAAACCTCCACTCTGTAGAGCCCCAAAGGGAGAGATTTAGTGTTTCTTGGGACAAGTGCAAGGATGTGTGGTTGACACATCTTGCAAGCTTTACCAGTAACTTTATCTACAAAGACTCTGCTGTAAATTATATCTCTTTTCTTATTTGATTTTTCAAATATGCTGCTGGGTGACTGTTATTATCTCAGTCTTGTCATCAAACTCCTTAAAAATTTTGAGTGAAGTTACAGTTCTTGAAAAAGACTATGAACAAAATTAATTTGATTTTATGTAATTCAAATTCAACCCACATAAGCCTGAACAATTACAACAGTTCAAATTAGAGTCATTGCAGTTTTAATTCCTTCATCTTCACTTTCTGTCACAACAAATTAAGTTATATTTTCTGTTATGAGATTTTTATGGCTTTCTGTGTTCTTGCTACTTAAATTAAAGACCCTTATAATCCATGACATGATGTCTAACAACCTTGGAAATAAGTTATGACATCAATAGGATTATGCTTTTATAAAAACGATGGCAAGTCACAATCAATAAGGCATTCCACAATGTTATCAGCAAAAAGGAAGAAATAAGAGCAAGATTTGAGAACTTAAGCACACATGAGAGAAGACTAATATAAATATATATGTATATTCTCACTTGGTATTTTGAAGGTTGCAATTATAATTAAAACTTAATAAATTATTAATGGAGTGACATGTTCAACAAATTAAATTTAATTTTTAGAATAACCACAGAAAAGCAGATATAGCATTAGAAATATTAATTATTCAATTTATAGTGCTTGTCTGGTTTGTTTTGAGCTTGATTTATGTGTTACTTAGATGTAATGAGTCAGAAAATATATATGTTATAATTCCTACTCATTATATAGGTATTTTCCCAAAACTTCTGAAGAACACATTTGAATTTTGCAACTAACATGTGTTCTGTGATTACTTCCAAAACTAAAAATAAAGAAAATTGGTGCTATTTTTGCCATTAAAAAAAAAAAAACATTGCTTGAACAATTAACTGTGCCCTTTTGAAATGTATTTCCTTCTCCTTTTGTTCATATTTAGCTTGCCAACAGCCCAGAAAAAAAGCTGTCTGGGCTCTTCGTGGCATTTTTTCGATGTGTACAACACACCTTACATTTCATCAGCAAGCACAATGACAGATCAGGTGTCCTCTGCTTGTAGTTACATGTCAGTGCTCACATGATGGATAATTAACAGTGACAGACCCAAGACTGGAAGGGGAGGAATCAAGGGTCAGGAAAAGAGATGGAAGTGACAGTGCAGAGCACTCAAGGCGGCAGGCATAGGGGCAGGCAGCAACAACAAAAATCTGTACATAGGCCACTTTATTTATTTTTCCCCAGATATGCTATATCATAAGCTAGAAGCCGCCTGTTCTGTTCACATTTGTGGTTTGTGGTTCAGAAATTCTTGACGAGGGGAAACCATCACTTTCTTCTTGCCTGTCTAACTGGCAGCAATTAGCTACAGCTGAGTGAGAGGCATTTTTGTAACCATAGGCAAAGGTAGTTGGAAAACTTGTTGGGGAGGGGTTTTTTTCTATTGATAGCAAAGGAGAGAGTAACATTTTCCAGTTCTAGGAATATAACAACTTCAGAATTACAGTTTACTCGTAAGGATGGACAACATTTTTTTGTATGAATGGTGTCATTAAG
>NW_009727982.1:30459-51971 GCF_000703405.1 Apaloderma vittatum | reverse complement strand
AAAGAGTGTGAGCAAAATGTAAATTGTGTATCATCCTCCATGAACCTGCCATGAAGGTATCCCCACCTGATCAAGGGGAAAGTAGAGCTACAAAGGCACTCGTGTCCTTTTATAATTATGAAACTCCGAGGAAAACTGTGTTCCAGGCACTGTGACTTTGAGCTGTAGAAAGAACTTGTTCAGAAAAGATGGAGCTAATTGGAAGCACAGTGCTGGTTTTACTGACAAGTTCCTAAACAAATGTGAAAGTCTTCTGTACATGTTCTGGGCTACTTCATTCTTCACATGGACACTAAAGACAGTATTTGGAAGAAAAGGCATTGATAAAGTTGTCTTTTGTATTTAACACCTGTATCATGTCTGTGAACTTGCTGGGCACAGAGGTTGCTTCTGGTAAGCTGAGCTTGCCAGTGTTTTACTAGCAGTGTCAAGTAGAAGGCAATTTCTAGTAAAATCCTACTTTTATCCTGCTTCAGTGATTTAATTAGTCAAGTCTGACTAGGCAGGTATGAGTAGGAACTTTTGCTCCATTCCAAAAAAGTGAAGGTACTTCTGATTTTTGCATGCTCTGTGCATTCCCGACAAGATCCAGCTTCCTGGAAAATCCACATACAGATGTGCTGTGCAGCTGATCAGTTTAAGATGCCGTGTTTTATGTCTAATATGGCTATACAACTTAGCTAGTGGAGCTTCTCAGAAATAGCAAACATTGTTACACCCCAGAATGTAAAGCATAAATGGAGTGAATGTTATAACCTCTCAAAAATCCATCTCTACTGGTAAGTTTCCACTGAAAATCTCCACAAATGTCAAGCATTGCCTCTGCAATAAAGCTAATAGCTCTCCCTGCAAAGGAGTGCCATCATTGGCCAGCTGAACAACAAGAGGCAGAAGGTTTCTGAGGATGCTGACTTTCCCTGTGACTTCTGCATTTTCCACCATCTGAATTCCTCTGCTTCTTACATCCTCATTCTGTCACCATCACTTTGTGATCTCCGAGAAACCAACCGCCCTGAAGCTCTGCAGAGGGAGGAACGGAAGCCAGAAGGACCCTGCAGCGCCGAAGCTGTGAAACCCAGGGACGTTGCATTGCTCAACTCGATCCCTTCTCGCCTCCCTCCCTGAGAGTCTGCCATGGGACACAGTGGGAGCACCCGCGGCTCGGGGGCTGCCTTGGGAATGAGGGGACCCCCTGGCTGGGGTTGCCCACTGCATCTGCTCAGTGCTGGGGGTTGTCCACTGCATCTGCTCACAGCTGCCTGCACCGCAGCCACGTGAGCCTCTCCATGGGGTCGGGCAAGGGCAGGCTGCGACTGCTGCTGCTGCTGCTCAGCCCAGAGTTATGTGCATCTTTAAAGTCAGTGAGCGGGAAGGAGAAAAGAAGCTTTGAAAGCATTGTCCAGCTGTGTGGAAAGCAATATATAAGCAAAGCAACAGTTTTACATGTAGGAGTGCTAAAAAGAGATTATCCTTTAATTTTATGCCACAAATACCTACATCAGAATTTGGGAGATAAATATCCTTGCCACATGCCAAGGGGTAGAGGCAGGTACCAATAAAGAGAAAAGGGTAAGTTACTGGAGGAAAATATGAAATTATATTAAAATTGAGAATGTCTGTTAATTAGCACTATTTCACTTGCAAAAGATTTCGTATAGCCTCTGCTAGAAACTCTCAAAAATAACTGGGGAGTGTTTCGGATATTTGACTACCCGTAACACAGATTAAAAGGGACATTCTTTACAATGCTCCTCTTATATGTGTGGTGAGTCATTTTAATTCCCTTAATTTGGCTAGCATAAGTTAATATTTTCTTACCTTTTATTGATTTCATTCTCAGAATTTAATTTACCTTAGAGGATTTATAATGCGTTTCTCTTACATGCACTGTATCTTATCCATCCTCCTTAGTGTTGGGTTTATTGCTGTGAACTACCATTATCACCAGATATATAAAAGTGTAAAGTAGAAGATTCTCTGCATGTTTTGCGTTATTTTTTAAAATGTTTCCTTATTTGCATAATTACGTAACTTCTTGAAGATAAGATTTCCTTTATATCAATATATTTCCTTTTGCTCATTGCTCATCTGTGTTAAATGAAATCACTTCATTCCCAAATGGAACAATGTTTAGTTGCTGTTTTGCTTTTGGTAATTGGTTCAATGACCCCCAGGGATATTTGTTTCACTCTTATCTATGCAAAGTGAGTTCTATCTATGTTGTGTTTACCTTAGGACCATCATAATGTAAATAAAGCTTAGAAGATTAATCCAAAACCTACAAACTCTATGCATGTCAGTTTCTCATTTCTGGATAAAAAATATTATGTTCAAAGAACTCTATTCTCAACAACCGAAACGTCAAGTAGAATAAAGAGGACATGGCGTGTTATTTTTTTAAGATTGATTAGAGCTAACACTAAAGCTTACATGTGGACATGTGTAAGGCTGTAAGAAGCTGAACTTTTGGAGGAACAGTTCTGAAGACAAAAGCTCTCTACATTTTAGACTGTCATTCAGGTCCAAAATGTTCTAATATAGGAGAATTTTCTCCCAGGCTTGAAGAGAAGATATCCTGTCCTGAACATCTTCCGTCCATTCTCTATAAACATAATTTCCCAAAGTGATTTTCTTCTGTTTAGCATTTCACATCATATTTTTATGATTACTTGCTTCCATTCCCCTTGATTACAGTGTCCTCTGCTATTCTCCTGTATCTTCTTTAGTTTTCAAAACGTGAATGAAATCAAGTTGGATTTCATATCCCACTAAAGAACTTTCACTTGCAATTAGAATAAACATATACTCCTTTTAAAGTCTATATAAATCAAAGAATTGAAAAAGTGTTGAGTTACAGAATGTACATAATGTTATAGTGCTATTTGATAGAATTCATTTTCTAAGAAGAAACACATTTAATCTCCAAACATATCATGACATATTTATGATTTACTTAAAGATTGGTCCTGATAACATTACTAGTTGTCATGTAAACTTTCAAGTAGACATAAATTTTCATTAGTCCCTTCGTGACAGGCATGACAGTCTCTTAACTCTTGTAACTGAGAACCAATTTCATCTGTGGATATTGTTTAAGAAAATGTTTATTCTGAAGGGCTCCACACATAAATGAGGTCATTAAAATAAGAAAAAAAACTCATAGCTGAGTTTGACCTAATGTCCTTAGGATTACCACAGCCCTAATGGCTTCTAAACATCTGTCTTTCCTGGATATCATTTAGGAGAAAATTCCTGACTTTTTTCAACTATGACAGGAAACTGGGGAGCTGAACCGAGGAGAGAGACATGCTGTGTTCTAGCACTTCGCCTGCCCCAGGTGATGGGAGCAAGGGATGCAGGGATCCTGTTGAGCCCCCTGACCTACCCTGCAGTGTAGAAGTAGGATCTCATTCTTCAGTTATTTTAAACATAAATTTCTAATGTAATATGACCATTTATAGAAATCATAGAATCATAGAATGGCCTAGGCTGGAAGGGACCTTAGAGATCATTTTAATCCAGCCTCCCTGCCACCAGGGACGTCACATCTCGACTAATGCAGGCAACACACGGGGACAGAACGGGAATCGAACCTGTGACCTTAGCATTGTTAGTGCTACGCTCAACTGACTGAGCTAAATTTAACAAATCTGGGAGTTTTTCTGTATGTTCCTTGTTCTGATTTTTTACTTTCAAAAGTTCAGATTGCTGTTGAATAGGGTCGCTGTCTGGAACATCTGTATTTCACTATTTCTCTATGCACAGAATTACAGATTTTATATTTTCTAAGCAGAAGTGTTTTGTTGTATGGTTTCTGCTGTAAGGGAAAAATCAAAATAATTTAAGAGTGTCCCTTATAGCGACTTGAGACAAACTTGCCTCAGACTTTGGCCATAAGGTGGGTGGCTTAAGTGGTTTCTTGTTGGTTATTTGTTGGAGTTTTTTGTGTTGTTTTTATTTTCTGATTTATCATCACTGAAAGCATTATGAGGTCGCTCAATTTTTTCACATTTTGAAATCTACAGGAGATACAGGAGAGTAAAAAAGGTCTCTGTAATCGGAGGAATATGGGACAACATTTGGTACATTAGGCATTCTGTAAAAGCAAATAAATCCCACTTTTTCTGACGTTTTAAAAAGAAAGGCTTAACTTAATATGTGAATTGGTAACAGCATTTTATGCAACAGCAATTGCACTTATTTAAGTTAAGGTGGTCCACCAACTACAATTTACAGGCCAGTGCATTGCATGAAAAGAAATGCATTTTATTCCACTGTATCTTCTTTCAGACGTGACAAAAGCAGTAATCTGGAGAACCTCACATCTTTCTGGCTATGAATTATCTGTGTACAAGCATTGATTTCAGAGGACATTCATTTTTTGCTATTATTGAGGAAAGATATTTCAGTCTCTCTATTCTTCGCAAATCTTTTTTCTCTTCTGTATAAGTAATGTTTCAGTATGATCAGGATTTAAATGTCGTCACATTTTCAGCAAGAAGAGTGTTAGCTCTCCTACAAAATGCTTATTAGATTCATTTGCCCAAATAATTCATACTCTAAATTGCTATTTATTTGGATCAAGGACTGACATGACAGTTTAGAATTGTGAATCATATGGTTAGATATTTTTCTGTCCAATATTCATTTCAACATTTGCCAAATTCTCTTTTTGTAAGTATATGTTTAAAACCCTTTCATTTACTGATTTACTTTTGGCTTCCTATATTTATTCACACTAATCTATCTGCCTTAATCAATAATTCATTATGCCCTGGAGTGGAATTCCTTTTTTTTTTTTTGGCTCCAATATGTTGTGATTACAAAAACAAAATGAAATAAGAAAAAGGCAAATTTATGGGCCCAGATGCAATAATTGAAATTTAGTTATATTTTATTGAAACTATTCCTATTTGAAGTTGAACATTCTCATGGCAATTGAAACGGCCATACCTTTTAAACGTATATTACTAGCATCTCTTTTGAGGTAGACTTGGCACATGGGTTACAAAGCAGAGCTGCAACTTGGCTCCTGTAGTTTGAGGAGCCCATGTGCAGTTTAAGGACTCTATTTGACATGAGGAGCTCTGTGTGATGTCCACATGGGCAAATTTTTAATCTGGAAGGAAATCTAGGTCTGTTTGCTTCACCCACTTGATGGCCTTTCTCCAGTAAAAGACTGCAAACCACAGCAGTTACGAACAATCAAATTGCAGGAAAAGTGCATGATCCTTTGTCCATATGGCGTCAAGTGTCTGTACGGACCTCTCGAACCTAATTTCTAGAGGTTGGGCAGGCACACAGTAGATCGCTCAGTCAGTCCAGCCATGTGTCTCATCTGACAAAGGATATGTATGTCAGGGCATCTGAGGAGAGCAAGAAGAAACAGAGCAGAAGAAAACCAGCTGCACAGAGAGAGCCCATGATCTGAAGGAGAAAAACAGTGAGATATGAGGATACAGAGTCTTTGGAATTGCATGGTTCAGAAAGCAAATAATAAGGAAAAGTGGTGATAATGTTAGTTTTCATTTGTATATCCCTTAGCTCAATAATGATTAGGTTTTGGCATCTATGTAAATTTTTGATATTTGCTTGCTTCAGTTATGATTTGTGTCTGAAGAGGTGAATTTTGGACCCTAATCTCCCTGAACACCTTCAAGATCCCAAGAAAGGTGTGCTTAGGCTTCAGGGCAGCCCACACAGCTCCTTAATGCCCAAAGCTGGTGACTTATAACACCTGGCAGTTGCTGTCTCCCTCACCCACTCTGCCCTTCTGCCCTGAGGGAGAGGGGAGCCACAGGTAATCCACTTCCACCCACCTCACCCGCCAGCTTGCAGCCTGGCACAAGTATTGAAACCCTCCTTGGCAGAGAGCAGTGTGCCATACAGACCTCAGGAGTATTATGGGTAGGGAGGAGGCAGAGACAAAAGGCTGAAAACCTGGCTACTGGTGTTACACAACATGTTAACGTACCTTCCACTGGGACAACAGGGCATTGCATCTCCACTCAGCCCACACTATTATTGCTGCAGGATCATGCCCAGACCAGATTTTTTTTACAGATTTTGTAAGAGAAAATCATGCATTAAAGTTCCTCCTTGGCAGGCACAGCATCAATCATCCAGTGGGTTGTTTGTCTTCTCCTCACCACTGAGACATTGAGAGGGATTCATCAAGTATTAATAAGTTCTCTAGGTTGCTTGCCGTGAGCTTTAAAACTGCAGCCTGTAATTCCATGCTTTGAAAAGAATACATCTCTCTGTCTCAGTATATGTTAAACGTGCTCTTTGAAATAATTAAAAAGCAGCAAGACAGGATATGGCCAAGCCATTAAAAACAGGAACTCAGTAGCTACTCAAGTTATTCTTCAATTACTTTGCTGAAATCTTTTCATCTCTGCCCATGATAACACCTCAGCACAGATGTGCCAGACAACATAAGTTTGCCAGTGAAATAATATCTAAGAAAGAGGTGAAATGAAATGATGAGAAGCAGCTCTAAAAGCACACTGCCCAGTGGAAGAAAAATACTTTGTCCATGCATAACAGACACTGCTTATTACACTTGATACAGAAATGCTCTGAAAATACAGCCCTTTGGGGCTCATTAAGTGATTTGATAAACCATCAAAAGACAATTAAAACAAAAAAAAAAGAAAATTAAAAGTCCTCTGACTTGCAGGAAAAGAAGCTCTGTGAGCACGATGTGTGCTTGTTCATATCTGCGTTCATATACAACACAAATGAAGAAAAATATCTGAATAAGAAGCATTAGATGACTTAATGTCTCAAAGGCTGGAAAATCAAATAGGGGACAGTAAGGACAGGAGAGGTAGTTTCTGTCTCTATTTGAGTATAATGTGGAGGTTAGAAATGTGATTCTGGGATCAGAGCCACGGGATGCTCTGGGGAAAATATATGTATTAGTGTTCTCTTTCTGTAACATTATTCAAGATCTTCCTGTCTCATTTCATTTGTACAAAACATAAATGCAGGCATATTAAACAAAACATTCTTGGGTTTACTCTATTCATTTCTTTACTCCCAGTAAATCTTCTTATCTCAGTGAAATTGCTATTCAGAGAAACTGCCCTTGAGGAGCAAAGCAGCCTTCAGAGGTAAGCACAGAAGGCAAGTGAAGTTCTAGTTTCCGATGGCTACATGATGCAATAGCTGCTACTGCTACTGCAGCATATTGCCAAAAAAATGTGGTAGCCCAGCTACAGAGATTTTACCACAGAACCAGAGAGAAAGATAGAGTTAATAGCAATATTTAACATGCTTTTTATTTCTTAGCAGTGATTAGATTAATGCTCATATAATTTGATTAAATCTCAGACTGCTTATGTTTTCTTTAACTAATCCAGTAGCACTCTCACTTCAAAACAGTCATCTGAATGAGAGTCTTCACAGAACAGGGGCAAAATAATCCTCTCCCTAGGATCCAATCACTGCTATGAATATCCCATCATTGTAAAAGCAGCATGAGAGGAGTCTTGATAAAATAAGAACACTTTGAGGATGCTCACCAAAATAAAACAGCTTATGTGTTGGAAAGAATATAGTAATTCAGATCAAATCACATGGCTGGACTTTATTTTTTGTTACTGACAAGTGCTCGAGCACAAAAATTGTAGCATTTTTTCTTCATGTTTGTACAGTTTACAGCTCACTGGCAGTAGTCAAGAAATCAAAAAATAGGGCAATAAAATGTATAAACCAGTATATTGGTGATTTAGTGTGATTCACGGGTAGTTTCAGAATTCTACAATACAAGCGTCACTACAGATTAGATATGGGTTATTCATCACATTTTATGGCCCTTCATGTGAATAAATGACAACAGTATTCTAAAGGTCAAATGTGAAATGTAAGAGGCAAAAAAACCCAGACATATTTTCTTGTTGTTGAACATTTTGTTTGTGCTGTGCATAAGTTGCCCTAAGGATTTCTTGCTGTCCTCAGAAAGTCAACAAGCAAACAATTTGAAAATGATTAATATTGATTTTACAGAGCACACTACAGTTCTGCTGGAATTTTTGTCAGCAGGAGAAAGTTGTATTTATTGTTTTGTACAGAGGACAATTAATACAGTAGAAGTGAATCCAAAAATATTGGTCTAGACTATTTCCCTGTTCTAAATTACTGCAGTTACTTCTGTCCAAGCTGTTGTAAGAGTGTAGCTGAGGATAACTATTACACTTGGCAATCTCATCAGGGATTCAATCAAAGCTTAGTCAGACGACCACATCAAGGAACAATGTGCAGAAAATACCAATTATTGCTGAGGTTGAGGCTGACGCCTCTCACTACACCTTGTGAAGTGGATGTTCAGCTGCAGCTCCACGGATACTGGCCTTGGTGTTGCACGATCGCAGAATGGCTCTAAATACACTCCTGGGAGATGTCTTTTGCAGGGCATCAGCTGAGAGTCGGTTCCTTCCACGTTCAGGATAGGAAGTGCAAAACTGAGCAGATGGATATCCTCTTTCCTTCTTAGCTGGGAAAGACCTGGCTCAGCTTTATACTGGCCATCGTCAACCAGTACTGGTGCCCTAAATGCAAAGCCAGGGCCCAGAGGGAGAACTGACAAATACTAACACGGAGAGAACCGAGGCTGCAAATAGCTTGCTGCTTGTGCAGTAGCCCAAGGGATGCCAGCAATAAGGATTTCACTGTGTGGATATGAAGTCTCTGCATGGCCACGGGCCCTGGCTTGTTCTGGAACAGGCTTCACCTGCCCCAGTCGTGGTAGCTCAGAGACTTTGAAAGATATCCCAAAATCCTGACGTAGCTTCCCACGACCTTGCTTGGTTTGCTTCCTCAAGAATACTGATGAACAACTAGCAGCCTAAAGCTTGATCTGGCTAATTAATTTTCCCATGAAAATTCTTTCAGAATATACACAGTTGTTTATGGCTTAGTCTAAAGAAAGTTTAGTTCAGACTCCCAGGTCTCATGGGAGCTCCTTCACATCCCTTAGGGAATGGGCTCTTGCTAGGATTACCAACAGCCATCAGTTACTTCTGTCATCAGTCAAAGGAAAGGATGTAGACCCAGTGATAAAGTAAAGAGAATAATCCATTAGCTCAACAAAAAGCTTTTTCTAAGGAAATCTCTTTTATCTGCGGGATTTTCCAACGTAATTTTATATTTACACAACCTTTGCACCAGATCAGAGCTCAAGAAGTAGTACTTTCAAGCAAGCTTATTGGAAGTTTACACTGACTATTCAAAATCATGCTTCCTCTGAAGGAAGTATCCATCCTTCTTGGCTGTTTTCTGTCCATTTTTTATCTGTTTCTTCATCAAAGATACATGAAAGGCAATAGTACTTATATAATATGTACAAATTCACCAACAAACAGCTTTTGAACTCAGTTTCAAATACTGTACGTGAAAGAGAGAATCCACTGATTAAAAAAATAAAATAAAATTGCTTCCATGCACAGCGACAATTTCATGTTTCATACAGCCCTTGTTTTGGTAAAAACAGAGCAAACACCTTTCCACTCCATTCTCCCTCCCACACTCTCATTGAAAGCATAACACAGCCATTGAATTTATTGCTGATTTGAAAATCTGTCGCTGTTCTGCTTTCTCTGTCACATACGCACAACCTTTTACTTTCTATTTAATTAACTCATAAATTTGGCCATTATTTTCTACATGTCAAGACACTATCAGTGT
The DNA here is from genome assembly GCF_000703405.1 of Apaloderma vittatum. Taxonomy (NCBI): domain Eukaryota; kingdom Metazoa; phylum Chordata; class Aves; order Trogoniformes; family Trogonidae; genus Apaloderma; species Apaloderma vittatum. The sequence continues at coordinate 42,281 of NW_009727982.1, read as the reverse complement.
TCTAAAACATGCCATATTAGAATATTCAAGATAGTTGAGGAAAAGAGCTATCCGTGTATTTGTCTACTGCTTTCAGAAAAAAACAAGGTCTTAGAAAATGTTCAAAATAACCACATTAAAGTGAAAAATAACAATAAATTTGATTTCTGCACAAAGTATTAATTTTTTTTGTCAAACTAACAGTATCACCAGCTTGAAAATGGCAGTATCTAAAATATCAGACCACTTCAGGAATATTTCTGAGGACTCATGTACTGTCTTTTAATTTGAGATTAAACATCCTTGATAAATTAAACATCCCAACTTTAATATTATTGTCGTTGTTGATAACAGCAAGTGGCACTGTTAGATATTGGTGTCCAAATTCTTTCCGAAGACAAAAACATGAATCTGAGGAAGATGGGCTAGAAGTTGCTATCCATTTTTAGTTTTATGAGTTACGTTATGGAACGTATGAGAGAGCAGTTTTTAAAAAAAAAGCTGCACAAACAGCAGTCCGCTCTGATAACACTTCGTTCTTCAGCCAGGGACTTGAACATTGAAATAGGACCACCAGAAAAACTGAAAAAGAGTTTGTAAGTAACATTTGCCCATCTCTCTTCCTGGAACATATATCTCTAACAAGAAAGTCACAAACAGAATATATCCACGCTCTGTTTCATAATTTCTCATCTTCTACACATTGGTTGTTGCTTGACTAGGTTGGCTGTCAGCAGCAGCAGACATCTACCATGCTGAGACAATAAGGCAGATGCCATCAGTGTAGCTAAGATGCTTTTTAAGTGGAATTGTGTATCACCTTAGGGCAACCACAAACAGCTGTTGCTCCCATTCTGTCCGTCAGCTGTGCAGTGCTAAAAGCAAACAGTCAGAATGCGCAGGACCGGACTGTGCCATGCACCCATGGAAATCGAGGAAAAAGGCCATTTAGCTGTCATTCATGCAATGATATCCGTTTTCATTCTTTTAGGGAGTTCTTTCATTAGTGTAATTTCTTCCTCGGGATTTTGGGTTACTTCCTCAGCACGACGTGCCAGATCAAGTGCCTGATGGAGACAGACAAAATGAACTGGACATAGATCACTAAACTCAGTTATTTCCTCAGAAAACATCTGTAATATGGGAACCTAGTCAAAGGCAAAACATCTGGTCTAAATCCACACAAAATATTCCAACTTTGACTCAAGGTGCACTGCTGACTGAAGCATGAATACAAAAGCAAAGACACTCACTGTAGCATGCCAAAAATTAAGGTTTTTGTTGATGATATGCAAATGCTGGCACCTCATTTTTGAGCAGAACCTTTCTCTAATCCTGGGGAAGACAGAGTACTCAATGAAATTAAGAGCCTATGCAGACAAACCATAAATTCACGTGTCACCAACAGTGATTTTACCAGTTCTAATGCCTTAGCAGATTTCTGGGAGCAGGCTGTGATCTCATATTCTTTCTGGCTGAGGGAATCTTCCCATTCCCATAGGAGGCATGATAGTGTGAAAAAGTTACTTCAGAATGATTTTTCCACTGATGTAGTAGATCTTGCAGCCTACTACTCTGCCTATCACAGATGTCATTCAGTTTAACAAAAGCTACAGAAATTGCGTCTGGCTTTCAGATGGCATTCCAAGTTGAACACAATCTTTTCTGAGCAATAAATTGATAGTATTCTAGATGATCTTTCTTTTTTACTTAATAAACATCTCTGATGATACTTACTGTATGGCAGATTCTATTTTGCAATAGCTGCTGCAAAAATCACTCCCCATGTGATGTTTGATAGGCCTGCTGGGCACTTGTCAGCTCAAGTGATCTGGAAAAATATTGTTACAAAATTATAAGAAACTGAAAATTTAGGCTTTGGGAATGGCAGAAAGCAGGTAGTTACCTGACAGCTTGACATCAGTATGATGTCTCCATTAAAATCTGTTACTTTATCTACCAGCATATCAAGAGCAGGCAAACATTTTTACCAGCAGAAAACTGTTGCAGTATTTCTATCTATTCACAACTTTCAATTTTTCTGTCTATTCAAAGATCGAAGTCTGTTAATCATCAGTTACTTCTAATGACTAAGAGCAGTCCAAATGCAACTGTACAGCTTCATACTAAATCTTTTTGACCAAAACTGGGGTAATGGAAGAAGAAGTCAATAATCATTGTATCACTGGGAAATATAAATCCCAACCACTTCTGTCTATATTCACTCTTTTTCATGTCAGGGTTCTCCAGTGTAACTGGCTGGATGCTCTAATCACTTTCTACAGACCTGTTAGTATAACACAGAGTAATGATGACTGGTCTTTCCGGAGGTCGTTAATAGGAATTACCAGTTGTTGGCAAAATAATTCACAGTCCATACTGCCAGCCTGAATCTTAATAGAAAGTCATACTACAGAGATTTGAACTGATCCCGGTTGGTCTGAAATCAGATCTTGATGAGTGCTGTAGAGTTACACTGTGAGTAAATAGGCCCACTAAATATACAACAACCCTCCTTTGGATCAATGGGTTCCCTACATTTATGTCCATGTTTTGCCATGAGCTCCTAATGTCTGGTTTGTCTCTTTTTGGAACTTCACCTCAAATCTCTGCTCAAAACATTGCACAAGACCATTGTTTTGTTTGAGAGCTAAAGCTATCAATTGAAAAACTCTTTTGTGCAAAAATAAAGTCATTTAGTAGAATTGTCCCATCAATCTGTGAGTCTGTTTTGGCTGTCCATCTACAAATATTTTCAGAATTACATTGAAAAAAATACCTGAACTGTCTTTGTTATGTTTATTTCACACATTAAGAAAAAAAAATTTACATTAAATTTATATATAGTCATATATGAATAATATAAGAATACTTACACAGGATGGCTCCACTGAGCCACTACAGCTTTCATCAGTGCTCCTATTATCATCCTTTTCAGATATAGATCTGTTATATCTTTTCATCACAATTTTGCCTGGAGAATTTTTTCGGAACAGTAGTTCTTGCCAAATCTAATATGAAGCCAGCAAATAAAAATGCTATATAAGTCTGAAATCTAATCTGCCGCAAATTTTTTCAGACAAAAAAGCATTCCAATGCAATGGCAATTTACTATTTTAAACCTATTCCTAACATCCTCACAAATACATTCTAAAATAATACAAAATATCCTTTTTCACGAGCATTTTTAATTAAAATATGTGCAGTGCTGAACCATTACAGCATCTCTGACGAGAATCTGAATGAGCCCACTTGTGAAGGAAGGCGGTACACTTTGCATGTCAACATGCACATACAGTTTAACATATTTACTATCAAATCTAATGCTGTGAAGAAAATCAGTCACTGTATCAGTCTTCACAAATGCTTCTTGCACCCAAGACTCGTTCACATACCCCCATGAAAAATCAGAAATTTTTGCTTTCACATTGAAAGGAAGTATGTAGAAATGTGATTCACTAACAGTTCCTGAGGAAGCAAATAATTGCCCCAGGTAATTTCATCTTTCCCCAGCAAAGTAAATTAAAAAGTAACTCAAGTGCAAAAGTGGTACTGTGGTATTAAGAAAAACCTAACTTTGTACAGATATGTAAAAAAGATATACAATACCTTTTATTGAGAAAAGAAGAGCAAATTTAGGGTTTGTAAAATATTCAGCCATGGAGAATACATACTCCATAAATAGAGATCAAGTAAATTTTTCCTGTGGCAGTTCAGCCTTCCCTGATATTATTCAGCTTTCCCTGCAGCTGGGAAATCATATCAAGGGAAGAAGGGACACCCTGACATTCAAGTTTCTTTGGTAAACCAGCCCTGAAGACGCCCAGTGTTGTAGTGATTTTTCAAGCAGCGTGGATATCACCTGCCTGTTCGCCAGGGTTTGGACAGACACCATTAACCATTTTTATACAAGGTACTGGATGCCTGGCAGCAAAACTATTCAGTCCAGGCCCTACTGTGTCAAGCAGATACCTGGATATGTGTGCATACAATGAGAGAACGAGTAGCACAAACCTACAGGACCCAATAATTTTTACATACCTGTAGCATTATGGGGCAGAGTTCACCAGAGATGTGTCTCTTTTCCTCACAATCTGACAGTTCTAAAAAATTAAGGTATTAACCAAACAAAAAATCAGTTTCCTTGTCAGTTCACACTAGAAAGCATCCATCCAAGAGTCACTTTTTTGCTGTCTGCATTTTTGCTAATAACTACACTATATCCAGTATTAGGTGCGGGGGAATGGTGGATAATGCTGTCATACTAGCTGGAAAAAAAATGGTTCTATGTACGTGGCAGATTTTATTCCTGAGAGCTGGCAGAAATTACATTAGTGCTAATCATTTATCTCTTACGATGAAAACTAATATTTTTTGTGTGACTGTTCCCTCTATTTATCTCTGTTTGTCTCTCCATCCTTCCTGATACTGTGCTGTTAGCATCACAGGAGTGTTGGCATTGGCTGGACGCTGCTACCTTTGGCTGCCTCCCCCTTCCTTTTCACAACCAGTCTGTGCAAGTTGCTTCCAGTAAGTGTTCCTCCAGGATTTGAATTGCCAGACCTCACGTACCACATACATAAAAAGCTGCTATAGCAGTCAGTACAGCATTACTAGCTGCATTGCAGCTCACAGTGTTCTGCAGAGCAGACAATCAAAGTTGTAAAGGGACTGAATTTTGGACAAAAGCTCTGTCTTCAGTCTGCCTCAGAGAAGGCTGGACGTGAAAGGCAGAGTCTTCATTTGGGAAGATGTTGCCAGGTAATTTTTGTCACATTTCTGTCATAAGGTGACTTTTCTGTCACTATTTCATGTCTATTTTTTTACTTATTTTAAAATTCTTTAAACAATAAATGCTTTCAAAAAATTCTAAATAGATAAACACATTTCACAGAGTTTAAACTGAGATTAAGATGACTCCTGCTCTCGCTGAAGTCCCTGAGGACAGCATGATGCATATATTTCACAGTCTAAAAAGTCACAGTAAGACTTAAAAATGATCTTGTGGCAATAGAGAGCAGTAATCTGAGACACAAGAGACTGTGAAGTGCATCTGCAATAAATGGAAGATGAAAAAGTAAGGCAAGGACAAATACATCCATAAAGATTTAACATCATTATTATTAGCATTAGGAGCTGTTATCTTAATGAAATTGCTATTAGTTTTACCGACCAAATACAGTATCCCCGCAGGAGTTACAGTAAGCAATGCCACTGGAGTCCCTGAGCAGCAATGGATTAATTACCAAAGCCATTCTTTTTGTTCCCCCCCCCCAGTAATGAGACTTGTCAGTCTCATTAGAGAGGGTATTAGTCTTGTAGCTTTATCATTTCTAATAGATGGAAAAGGGCAGACAGAGTAAGATGGTGCTTTGACATCAGCTGTTCCCTCACAGTCCACAGGGGCATGTAGTAAAACCTTGCTCATAATGTGAAAGAAGAACAAAGTGTTTGGGTTTTTAACCTAGCCACCATTCACTCTGACTTTTCTTCTTGCCAGAGTGTGGAAGATGCTGGGGTTCCTGCCACTAGCACAGACAGCAACACACTTATTGGCCTCAGTTAGTTACCTCAGTGGTTCAGAGGAAATTATTTCGACGCCATCTTGCAGGGCACGTATTATACCTAAAGAGTACAACAGAGATGCCCTTGCCAAATGCCGCTCAGCCAGAGAGGTCCTCAGCCCTGGTTACTCTTGTCTCTTTTCCATCAGCTCTGAGGAAGCTGCAGGTGAAGTGTCCCTGCCTGGATCTCCAGCCCCTGGAGACATCCTCTCCATCCCCGATGCCAGCAGTGTCAGTCCTGGGCCACTGTTGGAGATTAAAGAAGTTTACCTGTAGAAGTAATTGTGGGATCGCTTAAAATTACAATGAATTGAAACTTGTTTTGTCTCACGAGTGACATTTCTTAGCATGAGTAGCCACGAAGCCTTAGGGCACAGACTATGAACTTTTACCTAAATACTGCTGAGCTTAGGCTGAAGAAAGGCCCAGAAACAAGCAGTGATTAAGAAAGATATGATCAACAGAAACTGCATCCTTGAGGTAAGAAAAGCATGCCCACCTGGAGAGAGAGAAAGGATTCAGTGAGGCATAAGAAGATCCCAGACCCAAATATAACTATCGGATCTAACTATCACATGAGGGTAGTTGAACTTAGGTTGTAAGAGATATAATTGCCTAGGCATTTTTTTATTCAGGGTCTTTCTCAGAGGGTCCCACCTCAGGCTGAAATAAACCAACTCTGTGGCAGAACTGAGCATCTGAATTCTTCTTTACAGTCAGGGGCTAGGACTAGATCCAGCTGCACCTAGAATCCTCCCTGTGAGGAAGTTTAGAAAGCAAGGGGCTCCAGTCTGAACCTCATGACTCAGCAGGAGGGTCTTCCTGGACTCTTTTATAAAAAACAGCCATGACCTGACATCTGGTGTAGGTATCACGGCCCTTTCCCCTTCCACATGTTAGGAAGTGCTGCACTTCAGTTGCCAAGGGCAAATCTGTCTCTTTTCTACCATCTACAAAGAGCTGCATGTGATTTCTTTTCGCCTGTTCATTTGGCAAATCGTCTCTCAGCCAACACCACAGAGTTCAAAGTGCTCTGATTTGCCTAAATCCGCACTTGTCAGAGACCTGTCAAACATGAGTAGCACTCACTGACCATCACCATATCTGTTCCGCTCAAAATACACAGGACACAACAACCTTAAAATAAAACAGCCTAGAACATTCCTTTCTAAAATGTTCATTATAAAGAAAATTTAGCTATGTGTCAGATTAAAGGTGCTTGCACACAGATTAGATTCAACTGAATTTGTCATTTATACTCCAGAAGACTTTGGTATTTAGCTCAAGCATTCACTTCTGAGTATTAGGGATTTTTCAGAACATCTGACAGAAGTCTCATCTCATTCTGATCAAAGAAAATGCAGAAAAGTTAAATCAGACTTAAACTGTTTATAATTCATAATGAATAATTTTACTTTGATTATTCCTTCTTTATTAATTACAGGGTTTTATTAGTTGATTAACTAGGTATCTGTTTTAATTATGTTTGCCATCCATACCTGTCATACGCACAAAACATTAGTGTGTAACATATCTAATAGAGCATAATCTGTTTCAATTAAATCTCCCTATTTATGTTTGTATAACACTATATGGCGTCAGGCAGGGATGGGGTTAACTATTTTCACTGCAGCCTAGATTTGTGCTGCAATTTGGAATTCTGAACAAAACAGTGTTGATAACACAGAGATGTTTTCATTATTGCTGAGCAGTGCTTGCACAGAGTCAAGGCCTTTCATGCTCCTCACCCCACCCCACCAGCGAGCAGGATGGGGGTGCACAAGGAGTTGGGAGGGGACACAGCTGGGACAGTTGACCCCAACTGACCAAAAGATATTCCATATGATGTCATACTCAGCGATAAATTTTGGGGAAAGCAGGAGGAAGGGAGAACGTTAAGAGTGATGTTTTTTTTCTTCCCAAGTCACTGTTACGTGTGATGGAGTCCTGCTCTCCTGGAAATGGCTGAATACCACCTGCCTGCCCAGGGGAAGTGGTGAATTAATTCCTTGTTTTGCTTTGCTTGCGTGTGCAGCTTTTGCTTTACCTATTAAACTATGTTTAGCTTAACCCAAAGATTTTGCACAAGTTCTGGGTAGGTGAGTGAGCACCTTGGTAGGACTCAGCTGCCTAGAAATATTAACCCACACACTACGTCATTATTAATGTTCCTTAAAATATATTTGATTTTTGTCTTGATTTGGAGTGGGATTAGCTTTAAAAATTTTTGTCTTGTGTATTCATGTGTGTGTATACACATTGAGTGTTTAACAAAACACCGGATTCTTTTTTTCTTCTTTTTTTTTCCCTGATGAGGTTGATTCTTAATATCTAACTTTTAAAATCGTTATTTTAATCTAAATATCAATAACTAACTCCTGGTTAGAGTCCCCCAAAAGTAGGTCATGATGAGCAGTCAAAAAATATTTTATGTACTTCTCAAGCACAAATAGCTGTTTTGGTAAATAACCATAAAAAGTTTAAAGAATACTGAGAACTGTGGCAAATAATGTACTAGAGAGTGCTTCCAAGTGGTGCCCCATATCTTTGTAATGTTTTTCCACGTAAGTTGTCTGCAAATGGAGAACTGTTTTTAACTGAACTATGGTCCCATTTAGTATGTAACTGTCATGATATTTTACTAGTTGGACCTTGTCTGCAGTATGCTTAGTCCTATTAATTTAATACTACAAACAAAAGAAAATCTCATAATTATAAATTATTTTCTTAAAGTGTAGCATAGTCTCAGGACTAATTTATTTTTACTAAGAGAAGAAGCTGAATTCACTTGGCTGTTAAAATTCCTTTGTTAAAGTCACTTCACTCTAATTATGGAGAAGAAAAACTTGAAACACATAGTCATTTTCTTAAAGGACTAATTTTCATTTATAGATGAGTCAGAAATTTAAATGTCTAGTAAAATAATTCTGTACATATAAAACACTTGTTTGAGGGGAAGGACAAATTGTTTTATGCATGATAAAAAATAGAGAAAAAAATTATATTGAATCAATGCTCTGAGTACAATATATTGTACCTAAAGACTACTATCATATGTGTTTCTGATATTGGTAACCTACAAAATACACAAATTATACCCAGAAGTATTTTTTTATTTTTCTGTTATTTCAGATTTTGTTTTTGATATGTCTCCTTCTGGAGTTAAAATAAGTTTTGCATAATTATTATTTACATTATTTTTTTATTCTAGTGAGCTCCAGTACTCAAAAATTAAGACTTTATTTATTATTGAATATTTTCGTGGGTGTTAATTTTTCTGGATATGCAAATAAAATTTTATGGTTTTAATATTCAAATGATATACAACCAGTTCTAGTTGCAGGCAAGTTTCGTATGTTTATTTTAATTAGTCTTCAGATTTAGAGTGGATTATTATGAGTTATAAAATGTTAATGCTTTGGTTCATTACACTGAATTTTGAAATACAGTATGTTCCTAGACCCAGAGGCCTAACCAGAAAGACTCGGTTTCATCACTGACTTCCCAGAAACAGTATGATTGATCTTTTTGATGTGAAACCAGAGGGAGCTTCTTATCTAGGTCACTTGAAAGATGTAAATGGTCAGTGTGCAGAACAGTTCCTCTCTATGCATATGATGGAGAAGGAGAGCTCTTGTGGTACATCCATTCTCACCGGCATGATGGCACTGGGCACATATCTATGAGGCATTAAGTAGAAACTAGAAGGTCTGTAGTCCCACCTGACAACCCCCTTCACCTACAAGTGTCTTAGATGATGCTGGATGCAGGGGATCCTGGTCATCTCTTTCCTCCCTCAACATCACACACTGGTGCTCTTTTCTATTTGCTGACATAGGGATGTCGTTCTACAGCCTGTGAACATGTCCTGTTGATAGAGATTGCTTGCCTTGCTCCACAGCAGTAAAATACATTTTGAGGTGCTGCAAGGTAAAGGTCATATTTTGAATACGAGCATAAGTAGAGCAACAGAAGCATTGCAGTACAGCATTAGTTTGCCTGTGAGAAACTTGGACATTTCTCAACTGATTCTAGGGTATAATGCAATTTAAATGTTTCACAAGTCTCCTCAGATCATTTGGAAAATGCATACAATTAGTTTTTAAGTACCTGAAAGAAGTATGTGATTAATAGTTGGTAATTATTTTCTTCAGCTATAAGATATACTTTCAAGAACCCTTAATCCTAATTAATTGTTAGTTGGAATACAGATGCTTAATAGATGCCAAGTACTGGATCTATTCCATTTTTTTCACAGTGTAGAATACAACACTGCAAATCGCAAAGAGAGAATGAAAACCTGTGTCAGATGAGTTTCTTTAAAAGCCTGGGCCAAGAAATTACCAGGAAAATGTGAAAACTCAAGACTCTGGAAGGTGACTTGAATCACTCTCGAGACCATGGAAAGTCAAACACTGTAAAAAGATTGTCATCGTGTGAAAACATGAGTTAGGATATCGTGGCTAGTCACTGGTGAAGGAATTTGATGTGACTTCTTAATTACAGATGAATAGTGATTATGCTGATAACTGGTTGAAAAGAAGAAAATAAGCCTGTTAAGATCCACGATAGTAAAATGTCCCTGGAAGGAAGAGATGGATAATTGAAGAACTGGTGAACAAACTATGTGAGATAGGAAGTGGCCGTACTTATTTTACCATTCTTAAGCAGTTAAAGGTGGCATGGGAGCAAAATAGCAGGGGATATAAGTGCTTAACCCACAGCTGGGAGAGAGGTATCTATTACAAAACTGACATAAGCTCCTGCTTTTTCTGCTTAAAAGCAACCAGGAGAGTGCATCATACTGTGACTGTCAGTGGGGAACTGCTCACCCTTTGTCCTCTCTTCCCCATTTCTGCCCTTTGTATATCCATCCTCATCCCTCTCAAGGAAGGCTAGCAGTAGGATGGTATTCACTGGCATTTAGTTGTTGAGCCACTTAAGATTTTTTCTGGACTATGTTGCAGCTGAATAACAATTCCACGCATTTTGGTGGTGCCTGAATCTTGGATGCCCAGAGTGGTATTTATACAGCCAGATTTTCCTGTCAGTCTAACGATTTATGTACAGGTAATCTCAGGTATTAGTGATAGTGTCTATACTGTGGAAGCTGAGAGCACTCTCAGCCCCTGGGCCCAGGTGCAAGCACTGGTCAGATGCCAAGGCTATGTAAGGATAAGATCAAGCTAACCCCACTCCTTCTCAGCCCACACTTTGCTTACCTTGAGGAAGAAACCCGGGTCATGAATGCCTCTTGCTCTGGACAATCAGGGCACAAGAGCAACAGAGTGATACACTTGCTACCGAAAACTGCACAGCCTACTAACCCTTATCCTGCATGCTAGGAAATTAATATGGTGCTTCCCAGGTGGGTGTCCATGCCACAGAAACCACCCCTGCAATGATGGGATCATCTGAGGGGTAGCTATTTTGCTAGAAACTGATATGACAAGCGTGTGACCAGGATGCATCCTCCCTCTTTCCTACCAGGCAAGTGCGATTGTGCTACATACGCTCTTCAGATGAAATGAGTATTTCACATTTCTGGATGTTTCACAAGATACTGAACATAGTTTACAAAATGAAGGCAATGATCATGAAGAAGGAGTTGAAGCTGAAGTTTTTAATTGTTCTCTGCCTCTCATGTTTCTTTCATTTAAGACAAAGAAGTCAACTCTGGTGTTTGCGTGAAATGAATGTACTACACACACAGCCCTTGAGCCCAGGGACAGTTTGAAACAATTGCTTTGAGCAGTGAATACCTGTTCAATGGATGCTGAGTCAGAAGCCAGGGACCATGACTGCTGGCAATATTATCAGTATCTGTCATATTTTCTAAGACCCATAGACACAAGTCCCAAACATACAAGACACAAAGTCCTAGATTCAAAAAAGTGCATAAAAAAGACATCTCTAGGTGTTGTGGTAGTTGTGAAAGGCTTGAAGATGTGAACTAGAAGTTTTCTAAAGATATTAAAGCTAGAAAGTGAAGTAAAAGTACATTGTTGTTTTTCTGACAGAGGAGGGGAATCAGTCAAGAATTGTGAAAAACTGCAATAGGCAGCCTGGTCACATTGTAAGCTGTTTCACTGTCACTATCAGTGTTTCTGAGAAGTGAGAAAAGCCTTTAAATCCTCATGATAGGACTTTGTAGGGCATAAAAGTAACTTCAGTTTCCTGCAGGAGAATTCCAGTTCAAAGTTTAAAACCCGAAGCCTTAATTGTCATACCAAAAGCAATGAGGCAACACACAATAATACTCCAGTTCACCTCTTTCCC
>NW_009727982.1:0-30428 GCF_000703405.1 Apaloderma vittatum | reverse complement strand
CTCTTAATTCTTACGGCTCTTCCCAGAACTTTTTCCCTCTGGAAGTCATCCAAGTAACTTGGATTTGATTGCTCACTGTTCAGTGTTGCTGCAATTCAGCAGAGGACCGTGCTGAAATGAGCATGATTACGTGAAATGTCTGGTGAGCTATAACAGTTTATTAATCACTGTGAGTGATTAATCATATCGGGTTTGCCTTTACATGATCCTTTTGATTCCTGTTGAAGTTGTGATTCACAACAATTCTACATATATTCCCACAGTGCTCCAACTTAGCCTTTTGTTCCCTTTCCTATATTCGTGTGGTTAATTCTTCTAACCTGAGTTAATGGTCTGACATTTGCCTTTATTAAACAGCATATTTATTTATTTTTATAGCATTACCTTGTGTGTCAAGATCCCATTGAACTCTAATCCTGTTTCTCAATGTACACTACCAGCTTATTGGTGTCTTCAAATGTAATCAGAATATTTTCTATTCAGTTATCTAGGTCATTAAAGAAAGCATCTGATGGCACCATTCCCTTAGAACTGATACCTACAGAGCCCTACTTAGCCTTTTGCAGGCTGTACCTGAACCATTGTTAATGAAAGCCCAAGTAGAATTTTCCCCTGGCTTTGGCAAATGCTTTTTTTCACCAAAATGTCCCTTAGTTTGCTTACCATAACTCTACGCAGTATAGTGTCAAAAAGTCTTATATAAGCCAAGGAACGTGGCATGTACTTCTCCTCTCTCTGACCTTGTGGCAGAAAGAAACTGGTTTGATTCGATATAATGAGTTTTTATAAAACTCACTTCAGCTATTTCTCCTCTTCATGTTTTCTTTTAGGGTCTTAGAATTAGTCTGTACTTTAACTTGTCATATTGGTTTTTGTCCACCAGTAAGAACTATTAGAAATTACGCGTTAGTGTGTAATTATTCCTGGTGTCTGGTCCCTGGCAGCAGGCACACAAGCACTTCTAGCAGCAGTGGCAGTGAACCCAGGATTCATAAATTTAGGCTGTGTTCAATTAAAACTACTACCAATAAAGCAAACCCTAAAGGTTAACAATATGGAAATAATCACCTATTGGAGATGACTGCATCAGCAAAGGTTTTGCTGTGAGCAGAACTATAACAATATGAAAAGAGAACAAGGAACTCACCCCTAAAACTTCATTCCATTGTGTTCAAATGAGAAGAAATCCTCAGTATTTGGGAATGAAACTGGGCTGGTCCTCCATCCTCATCTGTGCTCTCTCTTTGTCCCAGCCAGGCTCCCTTTCCAGAGGTTGATGGCTAATGCTATACCCCTAGCAAACAGATATTCAAGCTATTAAAAAAAAAAAAAAAAGAAGGCAACATCTTCTAACGTCGGTATGTCAATAAAAATAGTTCCTGTTACTAGGCATTCTCTTAGCTTATATGGCAAATATGGATCATATAGCCTTGGTGATCATTTTACTTTCTAACCTTCTTCATGTAGCAAAATACTTTGAAGTATTTTTTAAAATAAAAATTAGGGTGCTTATTCAGAAATATAAAAAATATAAAACTATGTTTCAACTGATCCTGTTTGTGATTTCTTTGTAAGATGTGGGTTTTAATAAATTAGAAGAAACTACTCACCCAGAAAGATTCCCCAATTACTGCAAAGGACAGAAAACATGATACAGATACGGCAAAATAGACGTATATTCTTGTTTCAGGAGTCTGGGTGAGGATGTAAAAAGAATTGCATTTTTTCTCAACATTGTGTTTATCTCCAATGTCAAGCACAGTTATTATCATACACACAGAAAATATCGGTCATAAAGCTGACATTTCCTATTTTCTTAATATTTGGTGAGCAAGACTACTATTCTTTTAAAAAGGATATTACTTTTGTTACTTCTAGTATTTTTTCTTGTAGTTTATTACGTGAAAGCAGTAAGATTTCTCAAAACAGTGATAGAATTCTTCCTGCCTTTGTGGAACTGCTGAGTTTCTAACTATATCTTACTCTGTATTTTTTTAATATTATTTCCCTATAGATACAGAATAATTTGTTTATAAGATGTGTAGAAGTATAGGTTAGAGAAATATTTCCCAGACTCAAATCAAAAATTATATTCTTTTCTATTCTCCATATGACTGCCTCTGTCTCAACTGCAAGAAAAGAATAAGAGCGTTTTCAATCTCTAATAATATTTGAAAAGTGCACTTTATTGTGTCAAGATATGCCATGGGACCTCACAGTCTACATCTCAATCCAACCTTAATGTTTCATGATATCCGTGAGCAACTGTGACTCAATGAGTGCATTTATCTATTTATTTTTCAAGTACTTCCAGATGGAGAAAGAATATTTCTGTATTTTTGTTGTTACTAATTTTAAGTTTGAAAATGTTGTTTATTTTGAATGTTTCAAAACACAAAGCTAGAATTTTGGTACTCAGAAATGGAAGTTTTTTGTTTTAATACAAATATTATACCTAAAACATAAGTAACATTGAGAAAATTAATTCAAAGAAATTTTATATTGTATATAACAGAATGATACATATGGCTTTTGTAGTTGTTCAATGTACAGATTCAACTTAATGCTCATACCAAATGCGATAACAATGTTTTATTTACATGGTGACATGGGAATTAATACTTTTAGCTCTCAGTATTTAGTTACTGGATTTGGTTTATTGTAGGTCGATATGACTTAAAACAGTAAATGGTGTTGCACTGTACTGGCTTGATAAGACTTGTCACAATATTAGAGTATATTAGTTGCTCTTTATTAATTTCAAAAAGATGTTAGATTGTTGCCTGAGAGACAGATGATAAGAGGTACACATCTTAATAAAACTGCCTTCTCAGCATTCATCCTTAGGGCTATACCTTGGACAGCCAAAGCACTTGATTATATCCACTGCTTTTTCTATTCCTGTAGCTTTTCTTGTTGTGAGGCAACGTGACAAGCTTATTCTTCCTGACACCTTCAAGAACAAATTATCTACAGGAGTAGAGGATATTCTAGTGCAAAAAGGAGAGAAAGTAATTTCTGCTTAATTTGCAGAATCGTAGAATAGTTTGGGTTAAAAGGGACCTTAAAGATCATCTATTTCACCTGCCATGGGCAAGGAAAATCTTCCACTAGACCAGATTGCTCAAAGCCCCATCCAATCTGTCCTTGAAAACTCGTCCAGTTCCTCTGGGCAATCTGTTCTAGTGTCTCATCACCCTTACAGAAATAATTTTTTTCCTTACATCTACTCTAAATGTATTCTCTTTCAGTTTGAAACCATTACCCTTGTCCTGTCACTACACTCCCTGTTAAAGAGCCTGTCATCTTCTTTCCTGTAGGCCCCCTCTAAGTACTGGAAGGCCGCTATGAAGTCTCCTCAGAGCCTTCTCTTCTCCAGGCTGAACAGCCCCAACTCTCTCAGCCTGTCCTCATAAGGGAGGTGCTTCAGCCTCTGATCATCTTTCTGGCTCTCTTCTGGACCCACTCGAGCATGTCCATGTCCTTCTTATGCTGGGGGCCCCAGAGCTGAACATAGTATTTCTGCAACATATAAGGACTTGTCATTATCTCTACAGCAAACAGATTACACAAATGGCAGCTACTCTCACTGGTCCTTACATGGTTCAAAGTCTGCAAGAGAATTTTAAACATTTTGTTGCAAAGGGCCAATGCAGGACAACAAAAAACACAGCGGAGCTTAGATAATAAATGATCTACCTGAGATGATAGCAAAGTAAAGTTTAATTCATACCTTTGAATAGTACCAAAACCACTGGAAAGAAGCAAAAGGTGGGCAGGGGGCTCTCGCAGACCTCCTTCTTCCATGTGCAGAGTGCACATACAGGCACAGTTGAAATGCCATTGCCATTCAAGGCCAAAAAAATTCAGGTGGAAATGTTGGTGTATCTACACAGACTGCTGAAACAGCTTTCCCTGTACAGTGGCCTGAGCGGATGAAACATGAGACTCTTGTCACCCAGCCAAAGGGGCACGGTGCTGAGCTTGGCCTCTGGCTGGTGTTTGGCCCAGCAGAGCCTGCCTGCTCTCTGCCTGACTTAATCTCTTCCCATTCAGCAGAGGCTGCCTTGAAATGCTCCTCAGTACAGCTCAGCCTGAGCGATCAGTGTCCTACTAAAGGCTTCAAACCAGATTCAGTATCAAGACTGGAAGATAAACAGCAATTAGCATGGGGAGGGGGGGCAGTGTTTCCAATGGCTAACCAAAGTATTTACATATTTATAAAATTTTTTTGGCAGTTACCCTGGTTTTGTGACATTCCATTTTCCTTTGTACCAGTGGTTTGCTCCAGGTAGTTTTTTTTGTTGGAGGCAGCTAGGCAAACAGACCTGTGTCCATTGTGGTACAGAAATAATTTCTTAGTGACAGCTGCACAAAAAAAAAAAAATCCCTTTGTTTAAAAATGAGCCTAGTCCCTAGCACAGATCCTTAATGGAATGGCATTCCACAC
Source organism: Apaloderma vittatum (assembly GCF_000703405.1). Lineage (NCBI taxonomy): Eukaryota > Metazoa > Chordata > Aves > Trogoniformes > Trogonidae > Apaloderma > Apaloderma vittatum. The sequence continues at coordinate 25,978 of NW_009727982.1, read as the reverse complement.
TCTTACAACTCAGTAAATATTTTTTTAAAGGCCAAAACACTTGATTTGCAATTTTCTAACTTCTAAAAAACAGGCACAGGCAGGAGAAAAATTTTATTCTTCTGCTGTGTTTCCAGAGCAGGTGTTCTGGCCTCCATGTCCTTCAATACTTTTAAAGACTGTGTCACAGCTATATTCAACTGAAGAAAGTAGTGTTCAAAGAAGAGTACAACAGGACAAGGGAACATATAGAAGGTGCAAGATGTCAAGATTAAGGCTGTCTCTGCAACCTTGGTGCAGCGATTCTCAGTGATGTCCATTATCTGCACATGCACTGCCTGACTTTCGTGCAACCTCTAGTCTCCATCAGTGCAGCTCATAGAGACACTAAACTGACACTAAGCGCTGTCATTCCCTTAAGTTGAGTGTCCGGTCTTGTTTTCACAATATGTCAATTATGTAAAGAACACCTTTCTTCCCGTTCCCTAGGTTAAAAAAACCGAGAAGAAAAAAGGTCCATCGCGCGATGGCACACTGGTCCCCCCTGGACACTTCCATGAGTTTAAGCTGATTCAGAGTGAGCAAGATGCGACTGAAAAATTTGCCGAGATGTGTCCTTACAAACATCTAGAGATTTCTGCCTGGTAGCATGTCAGTTTGGCTCAGTTGTGTGCATTACTCCACTGAGACAGTCCTCAAAATCAGTATAGTTCAACCTTAAGACTTCCTCCTGCGCCGATGCAAAGTGACTGTCAGTGGCTTCAGCAAGGAATTTGCGTGCATCTAAAAATCTCAAGCTGGACCAAAGGAAAAATAACAGCACACTTTCCCCTGCCTTCTCATCTTTCTTCTCCTGGCTGCGGTGCCAGTCACACTCCTACAACAAAGCCCAGCCCATAGCAGACTCGGCATCTGAATGTCTGTCACCACACAGTCCCACCAGTGCTGGCACGGGGATCCACTAGGACGATCACGGGGTTCAAGTACCTCGCCAGCTTAAAGATTGGTTGTGTCTGAGCTTTGGAGTTGGTGTAAGGTTTTCTTCTGTGTGAGAATAGGTTGTTGTTATTCCCCATTTGCATGCAAGGAGGATTTTTTTGAGAGAGGCTTGCTCCATGGACCTACATAGTTATTAAATGAAACTTGATTTGCTGTACTTAGGGCTTAAGTAACATATGTCTGCCCTTATTCTTTAAACAGTCGCTTTCATCTTCCTACTGCATGTAAAAGAAGAGGTAGAAAATCCTTTATATTACTTTTATGTTGCTTAACATGTTCCAACACTGATTTCCAGAAATACTAAAATGTTAACTCATTCCTATTTATTTCTAATAATATATTTTCACCGTTTCAGTGAGTGCTATTATCGTCAAGAGTTTGTGCTTTGTCTGTCTAATACTCCTGGATTTTTTTGTGTGCAGGAAATTCGACATTTTCTCCTATATTTCATGTTCAGAGTTATACAGGCGTGTGTGCTCCTGCAAGTAAATGAATATCAAGTGGCTAAATACTCAGTTACTGTTAAATATTTCAAGGTCAGAAAGGCAAAATCAGAAAGTAGTTAGGGGTTACAAGAATACACACAAAAATATGTCATTCCCTGTAATGTAGTTATTAAACAGGAAAATCTCTAAATTTTCAGCCTATCATTACCAGAGTCAGTGTTCACTGGACTTTCTTCTTTAGAAAATGTATTGGAGTATACCATTTAGAACAAAAAAGATACTGAAAGAATGAGTGTGGTATCTGTCAGAAAACAGAAGAAATATGAATACACTGGATTTTGAGCAAAGGTAAGGGAACAGTGCTTAAATCATTTACGTTAGCTAAGACAGTAGTTCAGATTTGTTTGTCATAATTCCAAATGTTTCAATGAGTTTATGATAATTTTGACCTGAAAAGATTCTGCTTCTTTATTTTAACAGCAGAATTAGAAATTTTCTCCTAATACTCATCTGAGGGTTTTTTTTATTTCTTTATACCTTCTGCAGTAAAAAACCTGAAGAAGAAAGGCTAATTTGCATCTTTGGTCTACTTCTTCCTTTTTGTTTCTGTTTCCTCTTTTTTTAAAGTCCGTTTTAGAGAAGAAAAAGGAAGGAAAAAGTGTTGAAGTGATGATGTCAGGTAGACAGAGATGAGTGAAGCTGAAGAGAGTGCCCTGGTCTTCAAATGGATTCATGACTGTGGGTTAAAGAGCATCCTCAGAAAAATAACTGAAAGAAAGCACGCGTCTAGAAAGCAAGCAATCTAATCCTTTTTTTTTTATTGCCTTTCTCACATGCTCTTGCAGGAAAGAACAATCTGATCTATGAAACAAATATTATTTTACTATCAGCTATTGCATAAGTGTTTAAGTAAAATTTCTTCATCAAAATGCAAACCATAAGCATTAAGGAATAAACACTTATCCAGGTCAGGTGCTTTCAGTCACAATCAGAGAGTGCATACATCTAATATGAAATACCATTCTTCATATAAGATGGTGCTGAATACTACTAATTCAGCTCACAGAGAAATAAAGAAGCAAACAACCTGCACAAGAGGGTGATCCTGCACTGACAGGGAGGTTGTACTAAATGATCTTTCAAGGTCCCTTCCAACCCCTGATGTTCTGTGATTCTGTGAAGAGGTAACTGCAACAGTGGTTACAATTTAACTTTGATTTTTTTGTTTGTTTTCTATCTGTGTAATTGAGTTTTATGTAATCAGGCTTCAGGCTTTTCCACTGCCTTGGGCTGCCCTTTCTGCCTGACCTTCATGTTTCCCTTTGGCTTCGTCCTTCACTCAATTTCTTTCTCCCCTTCAGAGAGCCAAGCTAGAGCAATGTTTTGCTGGTTCCTCCTGAATTTCCCCCTACTAATGCAGGGTGTTCTCTCAGTGAATTGAGCACAGGCTGCTTCACAGGCTCAGCAAGGCAGAGGGTCTTGCCCCAAAAGATACCAGGCTGAGGATGGCACGTACGCACACACCTGCATGCATGCTTGTGGGGTGTCTGTGGTCTTTGCACTTAGGTGAGATTAACAAGGAACACACAACATTCAAACCACTGCAGTTTTAAGATCTACGGTTCATATGGAAAATGTGTCTTCTGCTTCGGTGTTAAGCTGTTTCGGTAAGCCTCCCTTGTCAGAAATACTTTGTGGCATGAAGTTTAATGAAACCTGTTTAAAAAAGAGGAACAGGAGAGAACTTTCTATACATTTGTACTGAAAATGGGTGATACTAATATCTTACACTAAAGCAACCTAATTATTGCTACAGGGACCCTCATTTAGAGGAGTAATTTGCAAGTCATGTGGTAGTGCTTGATCTCTTCATGTGAAGAAGGGTAGGACTGTTAATTTCAAGCAGAGACAATCACATAATTAATTTACCCAGTAGGAAAACAGTTCATTGAGCAAGTGTGCCCAGAGCTGTTAGTGCCAGGGAATGACCTCTCACATCTGATTTTACACTGTAATAACTAATGACACAGCTCTCTACAGCTACATCTTTGTTCAGCGAACTTGAAGAGAAAGCACTTTTAATACTTTTAAACATAGCTTCCATTTCTCCCCCTTCAAAAATATCTGCACCTACCACAGTGTGGGCTTGAAAATGTCCAGAGAGGAATATTTCCTCTCCTGAAAAATCGCTTTTTGGTTTGGGGGTTTTGTTAGACCCTGCTTCTTCAAGAAGTACACTGAGGAAAAAAGCTTATATTTTTTCCTCTTCACTTCCTCAAGAATTACGTCACATTTTCTTCCCACCTCCTGTTCCCTGGGAAGTAAATCCTTGAATATAATTCTGATCTCATCTTATTGTGTCCTAAAATCTCCCCATTTATTAGGTGCAAAGATCAGCTTGATGGGAGCACTGGATAAGAATAGAGCTGCTTCCTGCCACTGCAGTTCTCATTTGTCTCGCAAAACCTTGACATAACAAGAGGACATTGCTGGTCCTGATCTTTGTTGTCTAATCTCTGTTTCCAGAATAATTTTTAAAAATCAGACTGGGGTTATAAGCATCTAGGCTACAGCTGTGGCAACTGACCACCTTGGTTTGTTTTTACTTAGTCTTTTTTAAATCTGTTAGTATGTAGTCTGCTGACTGGATGCTATAACTTTTATCTCATATACTGTAGCTTTATCTCATATACTGTAGTATATCTTTGTAGGTTCAGAACAATGCCAATCCCTGCACAGAGGTGGGAAAAAGTGTTCCTCCTCAGAAATAAGGTTCTCACACTGATGTTACGCATTATTATTGCAATAACCAGGTCAAATCCAATGCAACTGAGTGGGTATGTAGAGAAACTATGAATTGATAGATTAAATAGTGCCAGGGGATATTTCCAGATGCTGAAACTTGAAATTTGGTGTCTTGGACAAGCCCCAGGTGTGGCTGGGAAAATAGTGTAGACCAGGGAGCATTTCCAGTAAGCAACAGGATGCTGCCATCCTCTTTCAGAGAGTGAGACTGTTCAGTAACACTGACATGGGCCACCCTTGGCCAGCTGCTTCCAGTGCCTTGCATTTAATCCATTGTTACAGATGTAGTCTGTAAACTTGTAAATCAGCTTGGTCTGTTTACTTGTTGGTTTGCCAGGTGGTTGTAAGGATTCAGGAAGGATTTCCTTCAGGTCCCGTTCTGGCAGACAGAGGCACAGCCTTTCAGCCTTCCCACTATGAGCACCTCTCCTCTCTCTCCCCTGCAGGATGGCCACCACAGGCCTGACTTACACTGCAGAAACTCTCTGGCTCTGTTCTAGGGGGTAAAATGTGAGTTTGAGTTCAAACATTCATACCCCCTGTTCTGCTAGGACAAAAGCATGAGATGAGGTCAGGACAAGTTGGACCAAAACTTGGAAGGGAAAATTCATGTAGAGCAAGCCCAAGCTGTCAGTCAGGCAGTGCATGTGGATTAGGCGTCAGTAGCACTGTGTGCTATAGTGCAGTTAGGAGACAAAGCACTATCCAAGCACAGCAACTCCAAATGTAACCAAAACCTTAACCTTAAGTGGAGGTCCAAACACCAGAAAGCAAGACTTTTGATAAACCTGCCTGATTTTTTAAGCCTTTACTTCTAACCCGGAGTAGTAACTACATGTGCATATGCACAATGGAGAGGAATATGCACAAGAAAAAAGCCATGAAAGATGAGATGAGTTTAACTGTGAGATGCCTCTGTATGTGGGAACAAGAGCTAACTTGTTTTGGTTTTTTTAATTCTGTAGGTCTAACGATGTGAAGTTCAATAAAAGCAGACAGGAACACAGGGAAAGGCCTCTAGTGTCCTCAGTACCTTCATGCCTTTAAGGATTTCCTCTGCTGGAGTGTACCACATAGATGGCAACTTTTTTTTATAAGAGCAAAAATGCAGTACAGGTTGATCAATGGCCATTAGTCTTCTCATTGTGATCTCACATTTGGGATGTCTTGCAGATTCTACTTCTACAGGTACTACAGAATGTACCAGAGGCCTGTTAAGATGAGGCTTCAGTGAGATAGAGTATCCACATAAAAATGACAGATGGCAGTGACAAGCTGGTATCAGCAACTTGGGAGACGGTGAAATGAAATCTCTTCAGAAAACACACTGCACAGAGCAGTTCTGCTGAAAGAGGTCTGTGCGACAGGACAACTTCATGCATTTGATTCCCCACCAGTGAAGGCAGATGGGGCTATGTCTTGTGCTGTAGGCACTAGGTTGCTTCACTTGTGTCACCAAATACAGGGTCTAAAGCAATAACTGAGGCAGATAATTGGATGACACTGCCACCCCTATCTGCAAACCATCCACAGAGGAGCTGAAGAAAAAGAAGTGGTCAGGAGGAAACAGAAGCATATAAATGAAGATAATGATGCAGACCTCTTTTGCAAAGTGCTTTCAAATTAGCATATAAAAGCAACATGTGAAAGCTAAACGTAGCATATTCGTTATACCATTTGGCAAAATAATGGATAACAACATTCTGAAAAGAGAAATTTAGAGTGAATGCAACTTTTAAAAAGAAAAAATAAAATAAGAGACAGATGTAGAGCTGCCCCTTGCTTGCAGAAGTAACACTAGACAATGCTTCATAAGTTTATTTAAAACATGCTCTTATGCATCACGTCAACACAAGTGCTTTTCACATTTTCTCTTCTCATTTTAAAGTCATCTTTGGAAGTAAGTGACATCACAGATATATCATTTAAAACATGCTCTTATGCATCACGTCAACACAAGTGCTTTTCACATTTTCTCTTCTCATTTTAAAGTCGTCTGGAAGTAAGTGACATCACGGATATATCAGCTGGAGAATGGCACAAACAAAGGGTACTGGAACAGGAGTGACAGACGGCAGGGCAGCTTTAATTAAATGGCTTGCCTTGCCAGGCACAATGCATTTGGGTATTGACCCTCCAAAGAAATGGAGACTTTTCCATGAGTAAGACAGTACTAATTAAAGCAGAGAATGTGTGTTTTGAGAAAGCACAGAGCAGGGGGCTGTCTAGAAGAAGGAAAGGTTTGGGGGCTTTATTTCTTTATTTACTGCCTCTTCCCCTCTTCCCTTGCTGTGCGCTTTTTAGTCTGAAACTAGAAGGGTGGGTAGTAGGGAGTTACTCCTCTGCAGCAGCGCACGGCTCCACCACAGCCCTCATTCCTGTGATGCCCTCATTTGCCGTGTGCACCCATGTAGAGAAAAGACCGGCACAGAGCACTGCCAAAGTAAAGGTTGCATGAGGTTACAGGCCCTTTCTGAAGATGGCACGTGCTTCAGAGTATGATTTGTCATTAGAAAGGTTTATTTACGATGATCCTATGCAGGGTTTGGTTAAAGTTAACTACCAAATGCCAATATAGGTTTTGTTCCATTCTATGTATGTTCACTGCTTCCTATATGTGTGAAAACCTGCAGGTAGTCATTATGTAAGGCAATATTTGTCAAGAGTCTTTTCTCTCTCTTGTGCATCCATTCTTCTTTACTTTTTTAAAAAAATCTCTCTGGACATGGCTAGGACTCTCCTTTGGGTGAAATGTGTGATTTTTTTTAATGCATAAACAGGGTTGATTAGAAATCGGGAGCGACTGTCTGAGAGTTGTGTGTTCAACTTGAAGGGAGTTGAGAGGGAGGGATGATTTAACCAATGTAAAGTGCAAACGAACAACTTTGTTTTCAAGCCTGCCATGTATTGGTAGATGGCACCTGGGGATCTTGCAGGCTGCAAAGCCTGAGGTCTACAATGTGTGAGAACTGATACCCGTTCTCAGAGATTCCTTATCATCTGCGTTTTTTCTATTCACTTTTTCTTCCAAAAAGTTTCACAAAGCTGACTAAACTCTCCTTGTAGCTCTGTAGGCCTTTTAAGCCCTATATGGGCCTTTAAGGTCCCTATGGATGATGCCCATACCAAAACTTTTACCTTGACTTGCTGTGCTCACATAGCCTTCTGACAAGACTGGGTTTATCTTGGGCTTCCTCCAAAGTCTCATGCCCATACCTCTTAAGTACACTAGTGGCTTAACAATGCTTCTTTCTGTGTCTCTGGCTTCAGATGGACTGGTCTGGAGGTTGCATGTTCTGGGAGATGCAACAGTGGAGGCAAATTGGTGTAAGCCCCAGAGAGAGAATTTCAATACAAAATGTGCTATGCACATAAGGAGTAGGCAAGATACTACTACTAATAATATTAATAATCTGTAAATTGATCTTGGTTCCTTTTTATTCATACCTAAAGTGTTCTTTGGGATCTGATCAGTCATCTTCCATGTTCGTGATCCTCTTGCTCTGAGGTTTCTCAGATATTTACCTATGGCTTATGAGGTTTTTGCTCTTTGTTCTTCCTCTGGCCAGCTTGCTTTGGCTGACGAACGCTGGTTCCATCGCACCTAGCAAAAGGCTGCTTTTCTTCAAACCTAAATACATCTTATGTCTTGGGAGGGAGGGGTATCTTCTTCCTTGGGTTGTCATTTCATACCTGTACTAGATGACCTGGTAAAGCTGGATGCTGCCAGGACACACACCTGATTTAGAACTAGGCCAAAAGTCGTTCAGTGCAAACAGTATGTTTTGCCTATTCTGGAGCTTCTTCCAGAGAACATGTGATAAACTTTTTTCCAAGAACCATTATTGATTTATTTGAAATTGAAGACTTGAATTAAATATGAAAATTTTAATTACAAATTGATAAAAGGCCCTTTAAAATAAAAGCAGCAATCAAAGACAACAAAACACCTTCAAATAAAATGAACAGAGAAAGGCCTCCAATACATTATTCTTTAACTGTATATGAAGGTCAAAAGTTGAACAGTCGGTTCAGTTGAACAGCCTCTTCTCGTACAAATGGGATTGCTTGGGCAACACAACCCAAGTTAGGATCCTGGTTTTAGAGGCTGGATTCATCCCGCTAGCTGCAGTCATGTGAAGTGTGCATATCCACAAATAAGCTATTTGGTCACTCAGAGGTACTTCCAGAGGGCAATTTACCTGATCTGTTGCAGGTATATACTTGCATATCATCTCCTGTAACTGCCTCTCTCCCTACCTTGAATACAATGCCTCTGCATGAGTGTCATGGGAGCTGTGCCTCAGATTTTTATGACTGTGTCTTGCAATTTCAAGGTTGTATAGTTAAAATGTTCTGGGATGATATATCCTGGTAATTACACTGGAATCATTATCAAGGACACATTTGCTTCCATAATTGCAGCAATGACATTACATTTCTGCCATAAAATTCAGCTCTGTTTAATGAGATTATGGTTTTCCACCTTCAAGGTGCTACCAATTTCCATATCCTATTTTCTATGCACACAAAGAAAAATGGATTTTACAATCTAGGCCCCCAAACTCATCTCAACAGCTCTAGTGTGGTTTTTTCAGTTCATGCACCAGCATCTCTTCAAGTTTTTAGGCAGCAAATGAGATTGCAAAGGGAATCCTTACAAACAAAAGAAACATAAGGGTTACACAGGTACAACAGGATTGGTTTTAATTTAAAGGACAATGCATGAGATGACAAGAACATTACACAGGACAAGGTGCATCAATTAAAAAAAGCAAGACTAAATATACAGAGAGAACACATATGTATAAGACTCACAGTTTTTCCCATGATTGTATGTTTAAATACAAATACCTAGAACTTATTTCCATATATATTTAATATCATATAGAAGTCTTTTCTACTGCAAAAAATGGAAATATAAGTGATTTTTTTTTCATATTTATTGCCAAAGAAATGCAGACTTGCCATTTGGCAAGCCCATACCTATCATTGAACCTCACAGGCTTGTGTTGAACAACCTGTTGGCATCAGAGGATGGTATAAATTTTGTAATTAGAACAGAGAGTCAACACCAAAGATGTTAGCTTAATATCTAATTTTAGCACATAAAAAAAACATTTGGAAAAGCTTTTATAAACTTGGAAAAAAATGTCAGACATTAAGAAGAAAAAAAGTTTAATACTTGCATAAATTTTTCATAGTAACAAATATGTAACTGTCATTCCAAAGAGCCACATTGTTGTCATGGAGTCTGTTATCATGCCCTTTGCCCCAATTATCCTGGTTTTACATTTAAAATGCAGAAAACACTGCTAAGAAAAAACGATTTGTTAGAAAACTCTCATAGCAATTTCTTTTACACAAATTATTTGTTAAATATTCCCATTACAAACCTCGTGATAGATCTGTAGTGGGAGTGGGTCTAATTCCCTGCCAGGATCTACCCGCCAGGCAAAACCTGCATCCAGTAGCAAGCACAATTAGGAACCACTTTCTAGAGTTGCTGCTGAAGACCTAACATCCAAACTACATGCAGCTCAAGAGGTCTTTTCTTTGGATTAGCTCTAGCTTGGCCATGGTGTCTAAATAACCACTAAAGCATATTTAGGATCCTCTTTTTATTTAGTTTCACCTGAGAATAAGAATTGCATCAAAAATGTTGTTACATTTAAATCTATGTTAAAAGGTATTAACACATAATTTCACATTCTATTTTACAATTTTTTCTGTTCTATTTTATAATGTTTATCTTACTGAGACACAGAAATCTTGGTTTTCTGAACAGAGATGCTATGGAATTTTGTATGGCTCCATGCAAAATATAGAATTTCATCTTTTGCTTCAATTTAGAAAGAAGTGATTTGAAACAGATTTCCCATGAGAACAAAATTCTTTTCTCTGTCCATCTCTACCCCATAATTCTCTATTCAGTTTCTTACCAATAATGCTTTATTATGGCTGGGTCTGCTGGGAGCTTACACGATGTGCTGAATACTGCCTCTTTGTGTTTTATCTGCCTCTCACCTCTGTCTCTTTGTCTGTACTCTGTATAACTTAGGGTTCATCCTGCATCCTTTGAAGGAAACAGTAAGAGATCAGCAGGAGCAAAGCTGAGGTCTAAGGCTCGCAGTACTTGAAATGACAGCTCGTGAACTGATTGATTCATCCTCAAACTACCCTTTGTCTTCAAGGACACTCCATTTAGAGACAACTTCCCTCTTGTGTGCTATCAGTGGCAGGATCATGGCCATAGGCTTTCCGTAAGTGCTTTAGGCAAGGAAATGTCTCCCTGCATTTGTCTGAAAAGTGACATTAAAACCCAAGGATGTTGTGGCAATGAAGTAATAATAATGCTGAATTTTAACTAGAGTGCACATTTTGCATCCTTTCCCCTCCAAATTCAGTGCACATTTTCAAATCCATTATGTGCCTCCAAGTACAAGCCTTTAGAACCTGCCCTTGAGAAATGTCTGTTAATGGTGTACTTTATCTCAGTGAAATTTACTTACAGAAATATACATCATAAAGCTGTTGTGTTCATTAATATGTTCAAATTCCCATGTACAATGAATTTTAATGGACTGGTTTTACACCATTGACTTATTTCATTCGAATATGTTGCTGTACTGATCAAACTGATTTGAAAGATGCTGCATTATGACATGGTTACTCATACTTCCAGCTTATATAAATTCACAGTTTTATTTTAAAATTGGCAATAAAAATAAGTGATTTGCATCTAAATAATTTTTTTTTCTGGAGTAACAGTTGGCTGTGTAGTCCATTTCTACCAGGATCATATGCACCTACCAGTATTGTTGTTTTGCTCTCTCTACAGATTACTTATAATAAACTAGCTTAGCAGGGACTGAATTATTAGAACAATACAAAAATGGTTTTCATGCCTGGACTGAGCCCACATAAATTTTCAGATCATGAGTAAGAGAAGAAACAGGATTTGGAACGTTCAGTCAGGCACGCAGATGCAAAGATGTGTCATGGCCCTTTCACTTGGCTTACCCTGCAAAACAAGTTTCCTAATCTCCCTGTAGTAAAATCTTTATCTTACAACTCTTCAGTAAATTAGAACGCACGGTCTTTGAAGGTAATCATTCCCTTAATAAAGGAGGCTAAGAAGCCTGCCAGAAGGGACCCATAAATGTTGCTGTAATTATCTCATACAAAAAAAAATAATTATTGCTGTCTATAAAGTCATAAACAGATGAAAATGCTTACTAGATTTCAGCGTATTTGAATGCATTTCTCTCATGACACAGAAATATAAAACATATTATCTGCATTAATGGTCTGACATTTGAAATGTAAGCCTAAATTAACATTAAAAATTAAAATATATATATAAAAAAGAAATATCTAACTCCAATTAGCTTTATGAATGCTTAAATCCAAACAATGTTAGCTGGTCTGCTGGGAACTGGAAAGCTGCAGCTGAAACACAGATCTGGAAATGTGCACTGCATTACTCAGCAGGGTTGGAAATTATAAGTGATTAAGAGTGATAAGGGACTTGAATGTTGATATTCAGCTCTGCAACTTTAAACACCATGACACTGCACACTCCTGAGACCTTACTCTGGAGTAAATTCTACTCAGTTTATTATGGACTGCAGAACCAATTACAGAACCATTTTTCTTCTCACGAGGGCAGCTCTTCCACATTATTTTTGTTCCTAAAACTTACTGTCTGCCTTTTAACTTGAGAACCTCTGCTGAGTGAGAATCTAGATTCACGTGCTCTGAATTGCCTCTGGAGGAAGCTGTTTCTCTCCATCAGCTGTGCTGGCCAGGGAGATGAGGCTTGGAAATTTAAAGTAGTCTTTTAATTGAGCTCATAAGAAGCTTCAATTTCTAATTATTTTTCTCTGGTTTCGCTTTGCAGAGGATGTCTTCTGGGACACATTCTTAGTTCCTAGTGCCGTTCTATGGCATAAGTAGTTGACTTCCAATAGAATCTGCGCTGTTAGAAGTATCTCATGCAGCTCATTTTCCTCACAGTATCAATGCACTCAACCGTGTCTAGGCAGTGTTACTGAAATAAAATTGTGACTAGAAATGAGATAATAATATTTTAAAAGGGATCCAGAAATGTCTGCTTTAATTTTCAAATGAATTAGCTTTGGCAGTCTCACCCTTTTTTGTTTTGTTATGAATATTCCAAAACCCAGGATGGCAGAAATGTTGGCCAAAAAAAAGCAGATTAGAAATAAATAGCAGAATATGGAAGAAAATTGTCTTGTTTTAATTAAGGGTACTTTCACTGGGAATCCAAGCCTATAAGGTGTACTTTGTTGTGAATATAAATATGCCACATGATTAATGGAGCTAAACAGTGTACATCAAACTTAATAGTCAATACACCACGTGATTCTTCAGTTCAGGGATCTTTTCCAGAAATTGTTGGGATGAGGTTTGTCTTAGGCAACTGTAATCAGTGAAAATGCAGATATGTAAGTTTGGTCAAAGGGACTCTCTTTACTTGCCCTAGTGAGTGGGGAGCTCTGAAGAGCTGTTCTGCTGTAGACACTTGTATGAAAAGAGGACAACGAGCTTTCTAGACAGAAGCTACAGTGACTGGTTCACATTCAAAAGTTTTAGAAACTAAGCAAAGGCGTCAACAGTGAATAACTTCCAGTAGCACACTCTCACAAAAACTGTAATCTGCTCATGATGAAAGCCAGCAAGCTACAGTTCAAATAGAGGATCCAATCTCATCCACACATAATGGAAATCACAGAACAAAAGGGAGAGAAGGGGATGAGAAAATAATAAAATAAGACACTTGAAACCTAGAACAATGGGAATAGGACTACAAAATATTTGAATGAGTATAACTTCCTTTGTTCACATGAACTTATCTTTCAGGGTGGTTGAAGGTCCTCTTTCTACAAAGAAGGCGCTTTCCTATCTTACAGTGTAGAAACTCAGGTAGCATGCAGCTCAGGCTGATAAGACTGCAAGACTGATTATTATCATTTAAAATCTCATTTTTCTCTGCTTGTTTCAGATAATATTGTTTGTGGGAGCTCTTAGCTGATATTGGATGATAAACAGGATGAACTGGGGCAATGTGAAGGCGAAATGTTCTTTAAGAGGTTTCTTTAGGGACATCTACTATTTAAATGAGAAGAAGCTTACCATTTATTTGTATGAAGCCAGGATTAGGTCCTAAGAGCAATATCTGATCTGTAAAAAATACAGACTGTGACAAGTCTGCTACAACCATTAATATTGATATCTTTGGCCACTCATGCAGTGTTTCAGCACAAATCTTCAATAGAATTTAATCTACTTGATCCACTTACATTTTCACAATTTGTGGCATCACTACCTATTCTTATATACGAAATTCTGTCAGAAGGCAGTAGTCTATCAAAACTAAAACTTTTTGTGAAGAACTTTTTAAATTTTATTTACAAATCGTGTGTGTGTGTGTGCGCGCGTCCATGTGTGTGTGTCCCAAAAAAATAAAGATTTTCCTTACACAGAATAGAAGGCACAAGTCTAATCATAAAACAGCAAACAGTCCCTGAGTTGTGGCACACACATGAAACCAGTGGAGTGGGATCAGTTAGATGGATCTCTCATATAACAAGAGGATGTCCTAAGATAATGGCCAGTGTGCGGTTTCTGTGGTTTTGGGAACCCCAAACAGGTTACATCCTGATCTTTTGTGCTCTTCCAGCTCACCCTTTCTTCCCTTTCAGCAGGCACTGGGGCAGCTTCAAACAGGACAGAGAACTGTCATCTTTATTTTTGGTAAGTGCTTAGCTTTTGAATATTTCATTTTCCCTCTCCAAGCAATACTTATTCTGATCCTTTCCTGCATTTCAGAGGATTATTCTAGACTGGATTCAGAACGTGGAAATAACGTACACACACAGCTGACAAGATATTGCCAGTTGGGAAGTGTGTTGCCCTTGATACGGGCAGACAATGGGATCAGACAGCCTAAAAAAAAATGTCACCACTTTGATCACTGCTATTACTTTACTGACTTAAAATCACTGATCAGTCGTCAAAAGTAAAGTCAAGGGATCACTTTTTCTTTTATTTCTCATACTCGTTTAAATATAAAAACAAGTGTGAGAATTCAGGATCTAACCCCATAGCTTTTCTGTCTAATACGATCAGGTCTGACAGTGACCAGTAACAAATGTTTTATATGAAGGTCCAATAATATACGTCCACAGAATTAATTTTTTATTTGTTCACAGGGGAATTCCTTTCCCAGTTCCTCATATCTGATTAATGTCTGAAGCATAAAGATTATGTCTTGCTTTAGTTTTTTGTTTTCATTGTTCATATTATGCTTGGGCATTCGACTGTTTTACCGTATCAAAGATAAGCAGAATGTCTGAAATTATATATCACTCTCTTTACTTAAGTAAGATTTTTAATTAACTTGAAAGAGAAACAGAAAACTTGTGAGAGAGTATGGCAATACCTTAGCTACCAAAAATTTTTCCTAAAGCTAGGTGTAGGCAGTTGGCACAAGCTTGCATATGGGGAAGCTGGAAGACATAGGACATGACATCCTGCTGTAGGGATGTGCTAAGTACCTAACAGGTATTTCAGACCAGTTGCAGATCCTGCCTCTTTTCTCCCATTTTCCTTCCTTTCTGTATAATGTTCAGAAATCCGTGTGCTGTATAGAGAGTCTGCTGCTTGTGCAGAAACCCTGAAATGAGTGAAAATCCTTTCCCTAACACACACCATAGCCAGTGTCATCCTCTTTTGGCAATTGTATTTTCATCTAATTTCACCAAATATTAAGTCTTCCCATTTCAGTCAGCCCATCCATTATCACACCTCCTCAAGTTCAACACCCTGGACAAAACTCAGTGTTATCTCCTGCCCATTCCCATCTCACCACAACAGTCCTGGGGTTCCAACCCTTGACAGCTTCACTGAGCCGGGGTATATTCTCACTGCTCGAGCAGTCTTCTTGCCTGACAGCAAACCAATTTTGATACGTGGGAAGCATATCTATGAACAATCCAATTAAATTTGTACGTGCAGAAAACAAAACAATATATTAGTTTTTCTCTTTTCAGAAAAATGAGCAAGCCATAAAAACTGAAGTTGTGCAATCATGAGTGATATACTGTATACAGTGATAACATGCATTGCAATGTCTACTGATGTACTGTGAAATTTCAAATGACTTTTTTTGTCATTAAACACTTGACAGCTCCATTGGAAGCAATGAGAACTACATGCTAATTTTACAAATATTTCCTGTCATCACTGCAAGACAGTTTTCGCATAGCTTTAATTGAAGCAATAAAGCAGAAATATCATTTTAAACTTCACAGCCATTCATCTCCATTACTTTGTTAATATGCTGTGCCATTGCCACATTTCCAATCAACCAAAAAATATCCTGAATAAGAGGATCAGCACCTTCCAAAATAATTGTTTGATCAGGTATGAAGCATCTCTTTCATGCAGAGTCCTTACATTAATGACTGTGTTTAATTAGACTGGTTAGAAGTCAGAAAGGAGTAATTCATTCTCAACATAATAAACTGCTAATTACTAACTGTACAAAAAAGGTTATGAATAAAGAAGACTTTTGCTATTAAGGCACACAGCAGAATAACATTCATTCCCCTCATATTTCCTTCATTTATTACAAACAGTTGCAAGACTCTTTTCAAGGCTTATTGATCTCTCTTCCACTACACTACTCTGAAATAAAGAAGCAGCGTTAATGCCAACAGTGTCATTTCCATTTACACAGAGAGCATAGACGTACTTTAAGCAATGTTCTCAAGACCATTTATGACAGACTCTCATAATCTCGATTTTGCTATTTTTCCTCATTCAGAAACCAAGTAACAGATAATTCAAAAAATCTTGTAAGAATTATATTTCAAGCATTCTTCGGGAAATTATCTTCATTTCAAAATACTATTTTAGGCCAGAGAATGTAAAAGTAATCATGAATGCAATAGTGAACGATGTTGTAATATGATCTTAAAACAAAGGTAGAGGCTACTTAAATCTTTGAATACTTGATTTTTTTTCTTACATCAAAGTAATTTCTACTTCTGCGACAATGTCCCACTATTATTTGTACAACTTCATACACAGTGATAGTTCCTAGTGCTTCTGTGACACAATGAAAAGTGTGGCAAAATACAAATAATGTAATAGAATTTTAAGTGATTTTAAAAAACTGAAAAAAATATATTTAGGTTTTCCAAAACAAGACACAACTTGAAATATTACTTGGAGCTGATAGCAGTCCTTTAATGAAAACCTGGCTTTGGCAAAAATTCACAGCTACCTTAGACAAGTTTTTATTCTGTTGAAAGAAAACAGACCACAAATAAAGCTTGGATACATCTACAGATGTATCCTACTTTGCCATTAATACCTTCCAATGTGAAAGATGATGATGCTTCTCTAAGCTATCAAATTCTTTGTGGACAAACTATGAATGTGCCTTATTCTCCACTTTTGTACCCATGTCCCAGGTCGCAAGAAATCAAAGGTACTATTCTGACAGGTGAAGCCAGGGGAAATTCAGAGGAAGCAAAATTTCATCTGCTATACATGAAAGACCAGTTCCAGAAGTAGAGAAGAACCTAACATCAATGAGGGATTTTTAGATGCTTATGTTTTGAAACACAAGGAATCAAAGCTCGTCACACAAGATGTGAATTTTCCCTTGAAAAAATGGAGGTATTGAGACAAGACATTAGGAAAACAATTTTTCAATATAGGACGTTTACTATTTCTCCTTTTTTATTCACTGTGTGTGAGATTTCCCTCCCACCCCTCTCAGTTCTTTCTGAAAAAGACTGTCAACTGTCATTGTCTGCCAGCTGGCACTCAGAGGGAATTTTATGCCAATACTGTAGCTCAGTACAATGACCTCCAGTCTAAGCCCAGACCTTGGAGATCTCAAGCAGTACAGAGATCTGCAGAAGTAATCCAACCCTGACAGGGATGGAAGTCCCCATGATGGCCATCCCTGTCCTTCCTGCATGGGGACATCACCCATGTTTGCATCCCAGTGAGGTGGTGACATGACCATCTCTCCCTATGGCATAATTCAGGTTGGGAGGAGACTCAGGAGATCTGTAGTCCAACCTCCTGTAGTCAGACCGCACTACTGAGGGTTTGATTTGGTCATGGCTTGAAACCCTCCCAGGATGGAGATGGTACAGGTTCTGAGGACAACCGGCTCCATGGCTCTCAGAGTAAAGTTTTCCCTTTATATTGTCTGAACCTCTCTTATGTCAGTCTCTGCTCATTGTCTCTTCCCCTCCTGCCATAGAGCACCATGAGGAACCTGGCTCTGTCATCACAAACAGCTCCTCTCAGACATCAGAAAGTTGTCTTTAGATCCTAACACAAGATCAACTAACATGTTAATGGAGGGTAGAACTTTCTCTCAAAACAACAACTGAAATCGTGGTTCTGAAATTAAGTAATTATATGCATGCTAATTCTTTGTACAGAAATTCATTATTAACATTAAAAGAGTACTCTGTGTCTGTAGAAAAATACAAATGGATTATTTCCTATGTCTCATTCTTTCATGCTAAAATAACTATGAATGTTATTCAGGTCAAAAAATAAAAAAGTCTATTTTTTCCCAGGTGCCAGGGAGCAATTCAATGAATTTGACCCTAATCATAGATAGTTTCAGAATAGCACAATGAATGCAGAAGCATTATTAACTCTTCACAAGTTTACTTTGATTATTTTGTGTAGCATATTATTCAGCTATGAGTTCAGGCAAAAGACACAAATGATTAGCATGTTACCATTTCAAAATAATTTTAATACTGACACAAAAAAATGCATTTCAGGTTATTATGACAGGAAGGTTGGATTAAATGATCTCTAAGGTCCCTTCTAGCCTAGGCCATTCTATGATTCTATGATTCTATGATTATTGCAAAGAAGGCACCCAAGGCCTGACTTGACATGGCCTCTTAGACCCAGAACAGAGAAACTTTAAATCCTTTTGCCTTTACTTGGTGTTAACTTTAGATAGTAGAACATCCCTTGGCATAGATGGTTCTATCTGACTTGCAGAGGCTCATTGGTTCGGGGAGATCATCAGCATGCAGCAAGCTCCAACCATCCACTCTGCTCTGCTTTCATGATCCTCCAGCCAAGTAGATTATCATATGGGAGAAAAATTATCCTAAAAAAAAGAGTTCCCAGTATCCTCCTTTGACATTAAAACTGCTTTCATTGTCCAGCTGCAAGGGATTACAGTTTCTGACCAGATCAGATATGGCTTCCCTTAGGAAAGCTGCATCCCCTAGATTTATTATGTCTTGTTGCTAAGAGTTCCTTTGGGTAAAGGATTCCCCAAGCTCTATAAATAACTATCCAGTAGGTTCCTAAGCACTATGTTTTACTACATTTAACTAGGACGATCGTTTACAGTTCACCATCTTAATTCACCACCTGATTCATATTTGAAATTGTCAAAAGGACCAAGACAGAAAATTCTTCCATTCCTGTTATTACCATGATTTAAAGATGTCTTCTCCAGAAACAAGTTTCTTCCCTTTGTTTTTATTAAATGCATTCTTTTATTTAAAATATAATTAGCTTTCCTACTGTTGCTACTAGAGTAATAAAAGCAAGCAGGAAAAAAAAAGAGTTAAAGGAAGGCAACTGGTTGTTTTTGTTCCCACTGAGCCACAGTATAAAGTCACAAAGGAAACACAGGATATAAACTCCATTAGCGGATTGCAGGTCTATTTGCCACATGCAGTGTTAAAAATATATCCTATTATAAAATGACTGTGGCTTTGCTCTTGAAAGCAGTAATTAGCAAGGCTTGTGATGAAGAATAACAAGTGTTTAAAATGAACAGACGCTCATTATGTCATTGTTGTCCACATGCTTTCATTGACTATAGCATCCTAATAGTACTTCCCGTAAGATACTACATTCTGACTCTCTCCAGATCATGCCAGGAAGACAGCTTTGCCACCCCTTTTCTTTCACATCTCTTATCTTTCAGTCCTAATGTTGAAAACCATTCTCCATGGGAATGACACAGGTTTTAGAAATATGACAAGCAGGTCAGCAGGTGGATAAATAAGTATAATTTAGAGTTTTATGCAGAAACTACCAGATAAATAGGCAGATGTTTGATAGCTAGTTAGAAGGCCATATCAGATGCCCTCATCAAAGAAGGCAGAAAATATTCTGGTATGTCAAAATTCAGACAGCTGCCTACTCACTTTATATACCTCAAGCCAAACAAACACTATGTCTGGAAAACCTCACTGCAGTGGGTTATAACTCAAATAATTTATCAAAACTCCATGTAATGGGGAAAAGATCTTTAAATATAGCATTACTCCTCTGTAATCAAGGTGGTTTTACCACCGAGGTGTCCAGACAAGAAGTCTGAGCTTCTTTATGGCAGAGGAGGATTTCAGCCCTCTGTCTTCAGAGGGCTGTGCAGTGATAAACAAAAACTCCTCATTACCTTCCTGTGATAAACTGCTGCACAGAACTTGCTTAATAAGCACTAGTATCACTTTCAGCCAGGGGAGGAAAGCTGGTATCACACAAACCTGCAAATGCCTTGGCCCATCACAGGCCACAAAGTTTAATCTCTTAACTTCCAAGCAAAGTGGAGGCTGTTGTTGACTTCTTTTGCTGAAACTGTGACAATGCATTTAGATTGAGCTGGCCATTTTAAAAACACTACAAATAGATCGTTTCATATATATGTATATATATATACATATGTAAACAAACCTGTATACACATATGTGTGTCTCAAAATTTTTACACAAATATCTGAAAGCTACCTTTCTTTCCTTCTCTATATAAATACACATTTAAGTGGGAATTTATTTCAATCTTTGCTTGCTCATATATCTGTTTAATTTATTGTAATATTCTCTTAATAATGAAGCCTATGAACAGTTATGTTGTCTAACATTTTAGTTCAGTGTTTACACAGTAGAATTTACCTCTGTGTAACCTGATATTAATGTTAAAATTCAGGTCACACTTTCCTCACAGGGCTATTGAGTCATGTAGATCTCTTACAGGATTATTCACCTTCCTCCCAGGATGTTCTCTCTTGGAAGAGCTGTACCTGAGTCTTTGCAACCCATCTGAAGTCATGGCAAATTCCACTGAGAAAGCATGTTCTGAGAAGAACATTTCATGATAAAAGGGTAATTTCTTCCAGCCAAACATCATCAAGTGGGGAACGTAGATATTTTTTTAAATTATGCAGACATATTGAGGTTTTCTAGTGAACTTCAGAACATATCTAGAGCATCTGCAACCCTAAAATAGGTCTTTGGGGCTCAGTCCATTGGGTCATGAATTTAGAAGAACATTTCATGATAAAAGGGTAATTTCTTCCAGCCAAACATCATCAAGTGGGGAACGTAGATATTTTTTTAAATTATGCAGACATATTGAGGTTTTCTAGTGAACTTCAGAACATATCTAGAGCATCTGCAACCCTAAAATAGGTCTTCTTTGGGGCTCAGTCCATTGGGCCATGAATTTTAAGGCTTTTGTACCAAAAACAAACCCAAGAAGTGGCTCTGGCTTAGGGCTTTACGGCACAGTCTTGGTCTGCAAATCTTCTGCCGACCAACACCACAGTATGAAGATTGTGTCTCTGTGTCCTGATCTGAGCACTGCTGCAGAAGTGAGACACCTCCAAAGATTCTCTTTGAAGAAGCACAGCTGCAGTGGGGTCTGGGCAGACACCTCAATTTTCAGAGGAGTTCCCTGGGGAAATCATCATGCTTTGGTAACATTTTAGAACAAGACCCTAAAACGTCTTTATTCCTTTCTTAACAGTGGGAGATGGTGAACCATACAAACTTCCAAGGCAGCATCTGCCTCTGCTTTCTGGTGGCCAATGACTTGCTAAGTGCCATTCACTGTCCCCTTGGTGCCCAGGTTCCACATTTGGAAGAACATTGCTCATCTTCTGCGCTCCAAACGCTCAGATGTCTGCTCTGAGGCGCCTTGATTTGCCCATGACAGTTGTGCAGACATACCAGCCAGTCTACTCTCCACACACACTTCCTCTTCCTTATGGCTTTGACCATCTCCTTCTAGAAATGTAGTACTTCATTAGAATGTGAGACATTATAATTTATTAACAGTTGTCAAGTACGGACTGCACCACTTGTCAAAGAATCACAAGCAAGAGGAAGGGGACCAGACATCAAGAGCAAGACAAACAAAACCAGACAAACAGGTGTATGTCAGAAAAATTACCATGCCTGCTAAATATCCTTGTCTTTAAGAAGTCCAATATTGGATTCGCAAAGGTTATGTGTGCAGTCCAGATCCCACTGAGATTAACAATGAATTCCAATTCAACGAAGCAAAAGTTGATTTAATTTTCGAAGATGACTATGTTGTTTATGCTTCAGCAGAAGTTCAGACAATTTTTTTCTAGATAGTTGTTCTCAACAATGTTTTTACAGAGTGAAAGTTATTCTTTGTAACCACTTACTTATTGCAGAAGTCAGCAGCTTTCTTGATCTCTTCAAATAACTCTAACCTGGAAAATTACTATCAAAGGAATATTATAGTACATCTTCCTCATCTTCTCTACTTGGTTTCTGATATTAGTACAGTTAATGATCAAAATAAAAATTTTGGATTTTTCCTATCCTCAGAAGTGAGGGAGTTTACTATAGCAAATGAAAATCTGTCCTTCTGAATTTTGATCAATGAAAAAAAAATGCACTTTGCAACTCAAGGAGAAACTGTAAGTTCTAAATTTTTTTTCACACTAGTTTTTTATTTTACTTGGAGGTGAATTAGTTAACTAAAAAATGACCAAGGAAAATACAGAACTAGTCTATGAAAAAACAATATTTTTCTGTGAGAGTCAGTTGCTTCTTGCATAACTTTTGCCTTCTGTACAAATGGGCATAATTTTTTCCAAGGAAAAAAGTTCATCAGTGGATGAAATTGATTTGGTTCCATTTTGTACAGTAGACTTCTTTTCTTAAATGGGAGAAAAACAATTCACATCAAATAAAGGGTGCATTGTAGAAAATGTTTGGTGCCTATCATTCCTCAGTGACACAAAACAAAGATAAACAAATGAGACAGCTGGTTATTTTTTTGTTTTTTATTTCTTTATTCCTTTTCTGGAAAGCTTTTCACATCAAAACGGAGACTGATGTTCCAGAATGACAGCAGAACAACAGGAATGAGAAAATTCATGCCAGTCTAATGTACTGTTCAATGCTAATTACAGCCAAATACACTCTCCTTCTTTCAGTTTCAAAAAAATTGCAAAAAAATATTGACTGTATAAAGATTATGTTGGGAGTATGTATAGATTATTTCAGAACTGCAGTAGATTGAACTGTTGCTATTAACCTGCTCATTCCTCTCACAGGAAGCAAGAAAATTTATAAAAATCAACTGAAAGCTTATGTAGCTACAGGCAATCTAACTACATAATTTGAAGTGCAGTGTAAAGAAGTACCTTCAGGTGTTTTGAAAGGTCCCGAGGCCTGAATCTATGCCATAAATGAGAAGAATAAATTTTGCTACAGAAAATAGACTTCTGCTTAAGTTGAAGTAGCACTCAGACCTTTAAATTTTACACATCCATTCTCAAAATGACAACAGAAGATAGCTGGAGATTGCTTGTCATTGTAGGTCTGTGTGTGGGATGTAAAGCCTATCATCATTATATCACACTAATATAACCTGACAACAGTAGCTACATTTGCATTTCAACATGACATATACTATTATTCTGTAACCAGAAAGACCAAATTCATCTGATGATATAGCATTATTCATGATGACTTTATAGAACATTGGTATAGAACACTCCGTGTTATGTACCACAGTGCATTCCATGTATTGTGAATGATTTTGCTATTAATCAACAGATTTTCAGTTTGCCAGGGAAGTCAAATTTGACGTGTGATGATAGAAAACTGTGGGAGCCCTTTTACCAGGCAAAGCTTAGTACATCAGAAATTGCTACTTTTCCCGAAGAGACCAGTGAATTGTCAAAGGCAATAGTGGATGTTCCAGAGAGCCAGTCATTCAGGGAAAATTATTTACAGCACTTACTGACTGAAAGAGTTGTGTATTTTTACTGCCCCCAGGATGATTGAAACTGTGAAAGATCAGTTTCAGAAAGAGCCACAGTGGGATATAGTTTAAACAATAACAGCAAAAAAATCTCCTAGTGTATCTTCCCCATATTTTAAACTGTAGGCTTCATTTTTAAATCTTTTCCAGTTCCATTTCATATGTATTCAGCCTAAAATCACAAGGAAGGTTAGGCCAATAAAAGTCTAGCTAGCCCTGTGCCCTCCAGCAGCCTAGGAGGGCTGGTGACATAACAGCAGTATAAAAACTCAGCAATAATAATTATTTAACATAATTGACAAACTCTGAAATACTTTCTCAAAATGCTCTTCTGTTCTTCTGCAATCTGTCTCAGAGACTTCCTAAGTGGAGGAAAGGTAGCCACTAATGCTCCCACTAATGCCTTTAGTAGCCATTAATGCCCCCTTGATTTGTCCAGTTGCTTCTTAGAATCATAGAATCATAAAATGTCTTAGCTTGGAAGGGACCTTACAGACCATCTAATCCAACCTCTCTGCTATGGGTAGAGATGCCCTTAATTAGACCAGGTTCCTCAAGACCTTCTTGACCTCATGCAAACCACCAACAGTTGTGCAAGCTGGGCTAGCACTGGTGAGTGCTGGGGAAAACAGCAGCATACAGGGGCACCTGAGCAGGACATGCAAGAAGCAGCAAACAGTGATTGATTTCCTTCTGCCAGAGAGACAGTTATGGTCACAACAAGTCCAAAAACCACAGTGGGAAAGAATGTGGGAACCCAGGCCGAGTTCCCGTGCAAACACGTGGTTGTGCAGGTCTCCGGCTGCAGCAAATGCCTGAGCCTGGCACTTGTACCGCTTGTGTGCGGTGTGATCAAATAATCTGCTCAGGCAGGTGGTCTAACGGAGGGAGGGCGTGGAGACATAACCCCATGTTCTAGTAAAGGCTGGGGACTGACCTGCTGGAGAGCAGTGTAGGGGAAAGGGACCTGAGGTTCCCGGTGGACAGCAGGATGACTATGAGCCAGCAATGTGCCCTCGTGGCCAAGAAGGCCAATGGCATCCTGGGGTGTATTAGAAGGGGAGTAGCTAGTAGGTCGCAAGAGGTCCTCCTGCCCCTCTACTCTGCCCTGGTGAGGCCACATCTGGAATATTGTGTCCAGTTCTGGGCCCCTCAGCTCAAGAGCGACAGGGAACTGCTTGAGAGAGTCCAGCACAGAGCCACAGAGATGCTGAAGGGAGTGGAACATCTGCCTTATGAGGAAAGGCTGAAGGAGCTGGGTCTTTTTAGCTTGCAGAAGAGGATGCTGAGGGGTGACCTCATAAATGCTTATAAATACGGCAAAGGGGAGTGTCAGGAGGATGGAGCCAGGTTTTTTTCAGTGATGTCCAATGACAGGACAAGGGGCAATGGGTACATGCTGGAATATAGGAGTTTCCACAAAAATATTAGGAAAAGCTTTTTCACTGTGGGAGTGACAGAGCGCTGGAACAGGCTGGCCAGGGACGTTGTTGAGTCTCCTTCTCTGGAGACATTCAAAACCCACCTGGACGCATTCCTGTGTGACCTACTGTAGGTGATCCTGCTCTGGCCGGGGGGCTGGACTAGATGATCTTTTGAGGTCCCTTCCAACCCCTGACATTCTGTGATTCTGTGATTCTGTGATTCTGTGATTCTGTGATTCTGTGATTCTGTGATTCTGTGAAAGTGACATAGATTGGTGGAGCCACACCCTCAGGCAAAGGCAGCAGGAAGAAGCTCTACAAGAAGTAGTTATCCCATTGGGCAGTGATGAGGTTGCAGAGAGAAGTCCAAAGGCAATTAAAAAGGACTTCAAGGCATTGGATGGCTGGAAACACCTTGGTGACAGTGATCATGATATGATGGAGTTTATAAGGAAGAAGCAGGGCAATAAGTAGGATTACAACCCTGGACTTCCACAGAGCTATCTTTGTACTCTTCGAAGATCTACTTGCATGAATCCCATGGGCTAAGACTCTGGAGGGTAGGGGAGTACAAGACAATTGGTCAAATTTTAAATACCACTTCCTCCAAGCCCAAGATATGTCATTCCCTTGAGTAAAAAATCAGGTAGATGTGGTAGGAGACCTGCATGGATGAGCAAAGAGCTTCTGAAGAAAGTCTCAGGGAAGAAATAAATTTACATTTCATGAAAAAAGGAACTTTTCACTTTGGAGAACTATAGGGACATTATCAGGATATGTAGGAAGGCAACAAGAAAGGCCAAAGCCCTCTTAGAACTACAACAGGCAAAGAAAGTAAAAGAGAAGAAAGACTTCTTCAAATATATCGGTAGTAAAAGGAAGAATCGGGAAAATGTGGGCCCACTGCTGAATGAGGTGGCAGCCCTGATAACCAAAGATGCAGAGAAGGCAGAGTTGCTGAATATCTTCTTTGGCCTTCTACAACAAAGCTACAGCACTGGCTGACATGGGAAAAGTAACCAATGTCATTTTCCTGGACATGTGCAAGGCGTTTGACACTGTCCCACATGACATCCTTGTCTCTAAAATGGAGAGACATGGATTTGAGAGATGGACCACTCGGTGGATAAAGAACTGGCTGGATGGTCACACTCAAAGAACTGGCTGGATGGTCAATGGATCAATGTCCACATGGAGACC
>NW_009727981.1:0-18326 GCF_000703405.1 Apaloderma vittatum | reverse complement strand
CCCAGTCTTCTAGCTTAGGGAGTTGGATTCCTTCTATGTAACTGTCCCTGTTGATAAAGACTGAGGCAAAGAAGTCATTAAGTACTTCAGCCTTTTCCTCACCTGATGTCACTAGTCATCCGCTCGCATCTAACAGGGGCTGGAGGCTCTCCTTGACCTTTCGTTTCTAATATATTTATAGAAACTTTTCTTAACCACAGAGACCAGACGAACTCAGGTCGGGCTTTGGATCTTCTAATTTTTTCCTACACAGCCTCACAATGTTTTTGTAGTTGTCGTGAGTTGTCTGCCCTTTTTTCCAAAGACCAGAAATCCTCTTTCTCTCCCTGAGTGCCAGTCAAAGCTCCCTGTTAAGCCAGGCAGGTCGTCCAAGCCTCCAGCTGGATTTACGGCTAACAAGACTGTGATCAAGACTCTAGAAGTGTGGGTAAAGTAGGGAATACTCAAACTTAATTCCCCTGTATTCAGCACTGGTGAGGCCACACCTTAAATGCTGTGCTTAATTTTGGGCCTCTCACTACAAGAAAGACATTGAGGTTCTGTAGTATATCAGATGAAGAGCAACAAAGCTGGAACTCAAGAATGAGTCTTATGATGAGTGGCTGAGGGAACTGGGGTCATTTAGCGTGGAGAAAAGGATGCTCAGGTGAGACCTTATCACTGTCTACAAGGAGGTTGTAGTGAGGTGTCAGTCTCTTCTCCCATGTAACAAGTGATAGGACAAGAAGAACTGACTTCAAGTTGAGCCAGGGGAGGTTAGATTGGACATTAGGTAAAATGTCTTCACAGAAAGTGTTATCAAGCACTGGAACAGGCTGCTCAGGGAAGCGGTGGAGTCACCATCCCTGGAGGTATTTAAAAGACATGTATATGAGGTGCTTAGGAAAATGGTTTAGTGGTGGACTTTAGTCACTATGGTAATGGTTGAATACTAAGATGTTAAAGGTATTTTCCAACTTAAATGATTCCTTGATTCTATAAGTTTGGTCATATAACTTATGCATCAAAATAATGGTGTAAACCTCCCAAAGAGATACATAAGAACAAACAAGTGCTCCAAATCATCCTCATCACTCTCTCCATACACAACAGCCTATTCTCCTAAATTCAGCCCTAAGTATCTTCAGTGTCTGTGCTATCTGCAATTTCTTTCTACGTGCTAAATTTTAAAATTGTCTCCCAACTCTATTCCCAAAATATTCACAGTCACTTGGGCATAATCCTGTTTTTCATACTTAAACCTGTTCTTGGCTGGTTATCATGGTAGTGTGTTGGCTCGGTCCCCATGTGTTGCCTGGTCTAGTCTAGAGGTGGCTTTCAAATACCAAACTTCACCACAGAAATCACAGCTTTTCTCTCTAGAAACTATCACCTTCTGGAATTTATTTTTTAACTCAAGTCTAGTTGTCTAGTTTTTGCAGATGCAGTCCAGCAATTCTGTTAAATATCCTCCAGCAAGAGCTCTTTTTTCCAGCTCCCTCGCTTCTCTTTAGAAAAAAAAATCTGATTTATTTTTAAAACATGAACATGGATGTCAGAACAAATATTAATGTTTGAAGTCATCTTTAGTGACTTCATCTAGCTTACAAAAATAAATAAAAACTAGAATTGTATCTCTAGGATACAAGAAGTATCATGCAGTTCCACAGGGAAATTAAATCAACTCTGTTGACAAATACAAGTTGTAAACACAACCTGGAGTCAAGAAGTTCATTTGTTAGCTGCTTCTGAATTGCCATTTACAGAAAACTTATATTCTCAATTTTGAACCACTGGCTTATGTGTAAGAAAAAAAATAATTAAATTGCATTGCACAGAAATACCAAATTCAAACTTTGTCCTACAATAGCTTCATCAGCCACTGGAATTGAGCTCCAAATGTTTTCTTTACAGTTCTACAGAACTAGCATAAATAATGCCCTTTTTTTTTTTTTTTGCTCAAAATATAAGCTATATTTGAAGTACTGCAAAGAAAAAACAAAAATCTCACTTGAATAAATGGTACAATGCCATCTCTTGCAATGGCCTGCAACAAACGGGGTGCACCAGTGAGACTCTGGAGACCGGCACCGCATGTTGAAAAGAATGAACCAATCACAATAACCCACGGAGAAGGCCAGGCCAGTGTGCCAACCACTAAATTTCCATTAACTGCTTCTCCAAACCTTAGTAAAGAGGAAAAAAAAAAAAAAAAGAGGAAATAATCAGCAAGCATATTTTACTATAGTTTCAACAACCACATTTCAACCTTTTTGGACAACAGAACTATTCAACAATAAACAGTATACACTATAGGATTTCCCAACCAACAAAATTCTATTTATCCTGCTATTTTAAAGAAAACATAATTGATTCATTATAAAAGCTGCCTCTAGGTAGACATGCAGCAATTATCAAGTATCTTGGCAAACTTTACAGAATTAACAGCAATAGCAAAAGTATTTACATATGTATCCTTTAGATCCTTGTGACTGCTGGGAACTGGATTGCGGAATTCTGTTCTACAAGTAATACAGGTATATTCTGGGGCATAAGCAGGAGATTTGCAAAACAAAGTTATTAGCCTTTCCTTTTATTAGTGTGACACTAACAAAAGCACAAATAAATAGAGAAACTACTGGACAAAACCATATCAAGTTATCCACAGGCCTTCTGACTGTCATGCTACCTGATGTAATTTTTAAATGATTATGGTAAACAAGCTGGTGGCAGTCAAAAGGTGCTTTCATTAGTCTTGAGGTTTCCAACTGAAGCCACTGTTTGGGATTTTTGCTTGTTTGTTTTTCAGATAATTTGTGTTCATTTTTTGTTGGTAAACTACAAAAAAGTTCTTTTCCCTCTACCCCTTCTCAAACTCATGTTTTCCTTTTAAAAGCAAGTAAACTTGTAGCCTGTCTTAGTTTTGTTAGTAAGCAGCCAAAATAAAATTTTAAGACTATGTACACTGATATTTTTCCCCATTTTTTCCCAGGTTTTTCAAAATAAACACTAGAGAAAATAAAAAGCTACTAAAACCAAAATCATCTCTTTTCAGATCCGCTCTTAAATAGGGTCAAGAAAAAAAGAAAACACAGTATATGAGTGTTCAAATTCTTGTCTATGCCCAAGCTTGGATGCATAGATACATACTACTTTCAGCAGAGGGTAAAAGGGGAAAACATACTCTTTAAAAATACAAGATCAAAAATACAGTATTCTTCTATGATGAGAATTCTACACCTACACATTCATTTTTAATTTAAACTCTAATGCTTGTGTTTTAACTAAACAGAGGGTAGGAAAAACTTGAAAATATGAAGGACACTCAAAGATGTGCAACCTGCTTTTTCCCATGGCATCATTCATTTACTGTTTCGTATGTATCAGCATTATTTGGTTTGTAAACTTGCTTTAAAAAAAAACAAACCTGAGATTTTCACTAATGCAGCAATACCATTTTAAGCTAAAAATGATTTCCTGCTATTTCTTGTATTAGTTTTGAATAGAATCCAGGTTTTAACTTATGGTTTTCTTTCTAGGTTAAAAGATCGTGTTTTAAAAGAAGTTGTCTCTACACCATCTCCACCACCTTTCACAGAATACCCCAATGCCTCTGCTTCATCACCAAAGGCAAACTTGGGCCTTGGCGGGTAAAAAAAAAAAAAAAGGAAAAAAAAAAAAGAGAACCAGACACCAGCAAAGAAACTAATGTGAAACCTGCCAACAGATTCATCTTAGTCAACTTTTAAGGGAGAGATTTAGCAAAATCTAGAGATTCTTTTTTTTCTGCTTATCTCCATTACATTTATTCTCTTCATGCTTCATACCGTGTCTCAGATATCCTCTGGAAACTGCACAGGTGAAAACTGACACAATTCCCTGATCTACAACTGATCTTTTAAAACAAAAATATACTTCCAGTGGAAATTATAGGCCTGATGGTACATTGCAGTCTCTCTCAGTAATGCTCTTTGTCATGTAACTGTCAAAAATATTTTTTGTATTTACTCCTCATAAGCATGTTACTTCTCCCAAAGTAATATCACTCCTGTTACACACACCCATCAACTCCATAAATACCAAACTATGATTTTCTTTCTCAATAACATTTTATTAGGAACAGTTCCACTTCAAACATTTATCTTAGCTTCTGCTTCTACTTATTGAAGCGATACAGCCTGATAACCTGACCAGTTTTTGTAGACATCTCAGTTTAAGAGATAAACTTTCCCTCCAGTTTTAACCTAAGTAAAAGAAAAATACTTCACACAGGTATTTCCAAGAGGCATTAGTAAGTCCTATTAACACAATCCACAATCATATATACTCCCTGTAAAATCAGAAGTTGAATATGACTTACTTATCTCTTAATATCACACCTTCTATGCAGGCACCAAACAACACTATACAGGAGAGATCTATTACTGAGACTGAAGGAAGATTATGCTATCATAGAGAGAAAATACAACATTTTTCTCCTAGGGGTGAAATTAAAGTGTCCATGATAACGAAGTGTGGGAGGTGTGTGTTGTTTTGTTTGTTCTAGGGGTTGGTGTTTTTTGTTTTTTGTTTTTTTTTAATTTTCCTCTGCTACAACTTTTTAGCTTCTGTTCTCTATAACTGTATTTAATGTACTGATTTATGAAGTATTGAAAACAGCCAGTTCATAGGTATTTTTTCATACAGATAAGCATTTGTGTCTTCTAGCTACTGAAGGACTAAGAGTTTCTACTGCCAGCTGAAGCATGACACTAAAGACCTCTACATCGTCTAACTAAAAACATCAGCTACATCTTGGAATTTCAAACCCTAGTAGAATACAGAATATATATGCAAATAAAATGAGATGTTGATATTTTAGAGAAGTATTTATTTTTCAGTTTAGATTTCATTCATTTTATAGTTAGAAAACTCTGACGACTATTCAATGAACAAAAAGTCACAGCATAAAGGATACAAATAAAAGATGTAGTTGAAATAGCCAAAATTGTTCCAGTAGGAATAGATTTCTGAGCATCCTTAAGATCTCCGGATCTGTTTGAACCTGCCATAATACCTTAAAGAGAGACCAAATGTATATGTCATCTAAACAATTAATACAACCTCCATGTAAATAACTAATAGAATAGGAACATTTAACTTTAAACCTGATTTACCACATCATTACTAATGGAGCAGGCTACAGAAATATTATAATATATTATAATCCTGCACAAATCCTTAATTTATACCTTCAGTTTATTCAGAAACTTGGGTTACCACCCATTGTTGACGAACAACTTCCAGAAAGCTCAGGAAAGAGGCAGATTTTAAAAAATCGAAGTTACTTTTCAAATATAACTTTAGAATTATTTTTTTAAATGGGGAAACATAGAGGAGTTGAAAAACGTTAGGGATGGACGTTATAAACAAATGAGGATTTAGTAATTTTATCCAGTACGACCAAATACACTAACTTTCTACTAAACAGTTCATACATAGTCAGATATTCAAACAAATCAATAAACTAAATAAAAACATAAAAAACCAGAAAGGAACAGGCAAGAAGTACAAGAATAGTTATAAAATCACATGTACACATTCCTGTTTAAATTTAAGAGATCAAAAATATTTTATAGCACATACTAGGATGGGAGGAAAAAGAAGTCATAAAATAACTGACTAATTCTGCCCTCTTTCCTAGAATTGCCTTGACCACTGTTGGAGGCAAAACCACGGAAACTATCATCAAGATGTTCCAGTGCAAATGCATTGTCAAACTATGCACTGAAACCTTAACCACAGGCTCAGATATGAAGAGATACTGAAAAAAGAGCCTGAAGTAGAGAAATAGCAACAGTGGGAGATAAGAATACAAAAAGACACCTTTGCTTGGTATTCTACTAGTAAACACTACTGCAACTTTTTATCAGAGTTCTGTTTTCATAAAATCATAGAACGGCCTAGGCTGGAAGTGACCTTAGAGATAATTTAATCAACCTTCCTGTCAAGGGCAGGGACGCCACCTCTCGACTAGATCAGGCAACACATGGGGACTGAATGGGAATCAAACCCACGACCTTGGTGTTATCAGCACCATGTTCAACCGACTGAGCTAACCATCCCCCTGATTTTGTTACTTGCTATTACAATTGCTTGAGCTGGGACTTTTGAAGAAAAACGTCTCTGGTTATTTCAGTCCAATGTGACCTGAGCAAAGTGATATACAGCTAATTTAACCTTAAGTTTAACAAAAAGGTCTCTACTAGTTACAGTTGCAAACCCAAATATTAGATATTTAAACAAATCACAGGTGGTTGACAGCTTGAATACCTGAAACAAACTTAATATTCAACTGTTCTCTCATGCACTTAAAGATTAAATTACTGTAGAGGTATGCATCTTATTTTTTACAAACACTTTGAGTTTTTTTTTTCCAAACACATGGAGCTTTTTTTTTTTTCCAGACATAAAAAATAGCACTTAAACTGATACCTTGTTTAAGTCCTATAAACCCCTAAAATACCTAGCATCAGAAAGTTTCAGGTACATAAAACCTGGACAAAGAGACTAGCAATGTCATGTGTCAAAAATAAACATTCACACACAAAATAATCTTTCTTCGGCTATAATTACACAAGTTGTATCTACCTGTCACAGATGGGAAATAAATCCCCACAAGCATTGTGAAGTAGGTCATGATGTCTGTAAAAACATAAGGGAGTCCACCCATTTTTATTTCTTCTGATCCAACAACTGATGGCTGATCTTTTTTCTCAACTATTGATCCTTCTTCTGAATAGGTACTCCACAGATTATCTACAAGGGGAAAAAAACAGCCAGTGTCATTTCTCTGTTTCAGCATATTGAGTTGTGAGAATGCAGTAATGTTATGAATTAAAGGCCTTTCTTACACAAAATCATGTTTCTCAACATTTCCTTATAAAGTCAAGAATGCAGCAGCAATATAATCAATACCAATCCTAATTGGGACATTCCATTGTGACATACCAAAGCCATAAAAAGAATAGTCAAGGAAATAAGAGGATTTAAGTTTCAAGAATTTTAGATTTGAGGAATGACATAAAACAAGGCAAGATCTCCAAATTAGCTTCCACTACCTATGGAACATAAAAAGAAAAAAAATCAGTTTGCCATTACTAATCAAAAGCACTAAATACTTAATGAGTACTCAATGGCCTGTGTCCTTTATTCAGCATGACACAGAAGTGAAAATGGCCTGAGCTCTTCAATGAACACAACTCTGACTGTGGAAGTGCAGCATGAGTAAAATCAGCTTAGAGACTTTATAAAATAGAAATCACCTTGCCCTTTCTTAAGAAAGCTCTCCGCAGACTCTCAATCATTGACAGAGATCTTAAGATTATGTGGAAGTAAAATAGGGAAATGAACTTTTATACAATAGTGCTATTGTAAAGAAATGTTAAGTGAACAAAACCCAAGCACATTTTTCCGAGAGAAGAAAAAGTAATACTCAGTCTGAAACAAAAGGCAAACCAGCAGTTTAAAGCTTACACTGTAGTAAAAACTAGAACATACAGTTGTCTTCTAAGCAGGGGCAGGAAACAAAACTATTCAGAAAATAGCAGATATGTGTGGTAAATTTAAAAATACATAGAACAAACACTAAGTCACATTTCTTGCAACAATCATTTCAAGTGAAAATAATTTAATTTTCATTGTTTAAAAAAAATCACTCAATTTCTTCATACAAATTTAGATTCAGAGAAGCCTATACTTCATTCATACACTTTATATTTGGTGTTACTAAACTTAATTACTATGGCAGTAGTGATTGCCTAGTTTCCCTATGTAGAGTTGCATATTTACATAAATCAAACCTTACTTTAAGGGGGAAGCAGGAGAGAGATATCAGAACATTAGTTTAATCTCCTGAAATATTGCTTGTTTGTATACAGTACAAACCATTACATGTTCAAAATTAATCTTATGACCCAGTGCAATTGGAACACCAAGCTGCCGCAATGTACAGGAATGTAAACAGAAGAAAACCTATACACTTTGTAGAACATCTCCAGTACAAATGCCTGACTGGAAGCTAAAAAAATGACTGCTTCTCTCAGACTCCATCACTAACTTGCTGTATTTGCTTTGGACAAGCCATAGGACTTGACTTCTCAGTGCACCACCTGTAAATTGGAAACAAGTTCTCCCTAAGGAAAGTTAGAGAACACGTTAACAAACAGCTTACCGAAATAAGTGTACTCATCACCGAAAACCAAAACAGTCTTTAAAAACGTTAGCTGTGATAAACACTTTCCTACTTTTCTTGATAGAACAATGGCTTTTGAAGGAATGCTCATCAAATGATCCCCAAATTAAAACATTTAATACTAAGCTTCTAAAACCGGATGGAAACTTCATTGGAGGAAGCATACTCCAATCTATCATGCAAACAGATTACAGCTACAGAAGCAGTGACACGCTACACTACTGCATTACTGAACAGCTACAGGCCAAATTAATAACATACACCACTTTTTAAATCACTGTGCTTTCCAACTTACCAATTAGAACTCCACTCATTATGCCTGGAATCCCTTGAATTTCTGTTACATTATTGAGATTAAAGTAGTCATCACATGTAGCATTAAGCAAAGAACTATCACAGAATAGGCGCCACAAAGTCGTAGTCTTTGTTTCATTATTGCTTTCAGTAAATTTGGCACAGATATCAAAGCTGCGTTTTGACAATGTACGGTTTCCAAGGAGACAGATACTATAAATAAAAAATGAAAACGGTTGTACATTAAACCATATTCTTTCCACTGGACTTCTTCAGAAACTTATTTATAGTACCTATCTTATGGCTTATATTACAACTACTAAAACAGTGTATGTTTTCTGCATATAAAACTATCATCAATAATCTCTATAACACTTATCAAACACTTCTACTTTAAGATATTAATATGTATTTTGCCTTCTGATTTAATCTTTGGTAAATAAAATTGACTTGAGCAGCTTGGCCACTAAATGACAGACCATGATTCATTTAATCCTATAAGAAAGAAGTGAAATGAAGTAATACTTAATATACTTAACATAATGATGAGTCTGATCAAGGAAATACAAAACTAAGACTGAGTATGTCATGCCCTTTTCTAAGAAATATTTTAGATGGCCCTCAAAAATATTCCAATCTCAAAAGGTTCAAAATAAGTCAGAATGGTTAAACAGAAAAATTTTAAAACATTTATGTGAGAACAAATTAAACAATCACATAGAAGGAAAAAAATCAAAATAGTCAGAAACTAAAGAAAATTATAGAACTTAGAACAATTTGCAAAAATCAAATTAACAGCAAAGATTAATAAGAATTTAGGAACATTTCTTTGTTAAGCTACACGAAAGATGCTTAGGAGATATCTATTCCAGGCTTTCTTAATAATAAAATTATATGTATCTATGAAGACAAAAGAAGGAACATCAAATAAAACATCAGTGTTAGGCAGATAAGTCAAAGAACACACAGTATACATCATTAGCTTCTGAAGGAGCTCAGTTAAGAAGCTGATAAACAATACAAACCTACCACTTGGCATTAGAACAAGTACACTAAGCCAAGCAGAATATTCACCTGGTGTAACATCCTGTTTCTGACAGCAGTTAAGAGTAGATGACTTTAAAAGAATGCAGGGCACCAGTACAGCTTCACATGGAAGTATCAGCATCACATGGAAGTTAAGCTGATTTAACAGAAAGCCGCTAAAAAAAAATATTATTATCTTGCCGCTCACCTTGCTTATTTTTCTTTTCAGTTGCTACTATTAACTGGTACTATTTTACAATCTATACAATTGGCCAAACCTAACAGAGGTTAGCTATATGCCAGCCTAACTAACCAAATAAGTGGAAGCTAGATATTTTGGTGACTAGATTACCACCAGATCAGCTTTATCAGAATATAAAAACACATTTGAGTTTCTCATTTTGAGGCAGACTGGTCAAAATACGAACAATTATATACATTGAAGAGATTTTTTTTTCCCCCCCACCAAACAGTAATATATCATAGTAACAGCCACAGATAAGGTTTCCAGGAACTTGGTAATAAGTCTTCCCTACGCTACATATCCAGATCACAGAATCATATAACAGTTTTGGTTAGATCTTCAAGATCAAGTTCAACCTTCTCCTAGCCCCATTAACACCACTAAACCATGTCCCTCAGCACAACATCTACCAGTCTCTTAAACACCTCCAGAGATGCTGACTCAACCACTTTCCTGTGCAGGTTGTTCCAATGCCTGACAACTCCTTCAGTAAAAAAATTCTTCCTAATATTCAACCTGAACCTCCCCTGGCACAACTTAAGGTCCTTTCCCTTTGTGCTATCACTCACCACTAGGGAGAACAGATCAACTCCCACCTCACTACCATCTCCTTTCAGGCAGCTGTAGAGAGTGATAAGGTCTCCTTCCTTCAGTCTCTTCTTCTCCAGTCTAAACAGCCCCATATCCCTCAACCGTTCCTCATATGACACATGCTCCAAATCTACTAGCTTGGTAGCCTGCCTCTGTACTGTCGCCAGCACTTCAATGTCCCTCTTGTAGTGACAAGTCCATCTTTTACCTACTCAGGGGATCAAAAGTTTTAAGTATTTTCCTACTGGAAGTTACAGAATAATACATGAGCACATAATTGCCTAAAATAATACAGAATAATACATAAGCATATAATTGCCTAAAAGCCATAAAACCTACCATGGCAGCTGATGTTTTTGAAGTTTAGCTTAAAACATAAAATGATTACAGTAGATATTCTCTCCTATTTTTTTTTCAAACTTTTTAATTTATTTTATATAACCCACATTACTTAAAGTATTGCACTTACGGAAAGTTGGGTGGATCAAAAGCAGTCTTAATAACTCCAGCATATATGGCAATGATAGAAAGAATCACACAGGCAAGAAAGACCAGTGCAAGTTTGTTGACATACTTTACTCCTACAAAAACTACTATGGCCATCAGAATGATGATACATGTTCCATAAACTCTCATGTTGTTCAGCATAGCCTCTCTTTCTTCACCAACCTCTTCTGCTTTAAATATAGCAGCACTTGGAGAAATGTAGGTCTGCAAGAGATACAGCAAACTATGACACATATAATAAACATTAAGAAATAATTTACTTGAACTTCAAAATCTAAACTTCTTTTACAATATCAATTTTACTCTTTCACAAACCAGTTCCACCAGTTAACATAGGCTCAAGTATACAAGTAAAAGGAAGAGAGAAGTAAGGATAAAGAAAAATGATTTTTGAGAATGAGGTACTGATTTTGATCCAGCTTCTTCTCTCCCCTTTATGAGTTTCCACTCCTTCAATTCATTTCTCTACCAGACAGGAAAAATCATTGAAGACCTAAGGTTAGGGTCATTGACAAAAATTAAAAGAAAAACCAAAACCAAATCTAGTTCAAACACTCAAGTCAAACGAGATATCTCCTTGAATCATTTGCTGATTAATAATGCCATTGATTCAAACAAAAATATTGACAAACAAAAGCATAATAAAAACTCAGTACTATAGTCCCTACACTGTATTTCATACAAAAAAGGTACCTTAAACATCATACATTGTAAAATGTTTTATTGTGAGTCTACCTAAATTTTTAATCTGAAGTTGCAACTGCACAATTTAAGATTCATGTGACAAAGCTTAGTCCTGTGCTAAAACAGACAAACTACTGTAATTTCAAGCAAGATTCTTATACACATCTAAAAATCATGTTATTTTGTTCTGGGTTCTACTTGAAAACGAGCTGGAAACACAGCCCATAGGGCTTATATTGATAAACCCAAATGAAAAGACAAACTCTGACCTATTGTAGCGGACTGATTCATTGATTTTGCCTTAAACATTTCTTGTAATTTTTTACAAACTCCCAGGATGATCAGAAAACTGATGGAATGTTGCAGAGAGGCGATCTGATAAGGATGTAAATGCCTCAAACAGCCCTGGCAGCGAATATGTGAAGAGATTAGGAAATCTTGCAGGATGGCCTTATCTCTCGCATACCGTCCAAAGAGATGGGGCATTCACACATGTTGATGATGGGGCATTCGTACATGTTAATGAGAATTACTGGAAATGAGAATTAGTGGAAACAATGAAGGATCTGGATCCCCTACCTGACATTCTGCACATCCGCACATAGAAAATGGTGTATAAACTGAGGCAAGGTAAAGTAAAGTTGGGAAAAGGAAAAAGAAGAAGAAGAAGAAGAAGAAGAAGAAGAAGAAGAAGAAAAGAAAAAAGAAGACAACGGTCGATGCACCCTGAACTCTGCTTTGGCGGGACCAATGCAGGAACCTGGAGTAGTGATGTCTTCCTCTCTCTCACCCCACCTGCCCCTCTCTCTCTCCACTTTCCTCGAGAAGTATCTCTCTCACTTTTTCTTTTTCCTTTTCCTCACTAGGTAATGCAAGGTCTATCATACTGTTTATTTGGTTTTTTATGCCTAAATTTCTTTCTTGTGATGGTTAAGTGTAATATTGTCTGACTTAACATTGTGTTTAGATGTCCTTTATCAAGTTGTTGTAGCGCATTGCTTAAGTGCACTTAACATTGTGTTTAGATGTCCTTTATTACTCCTTGTTATTAAGTTGTTGTAGTGCATTGCTTATTTAG
The DNA here is from genome assembly GCF_000703405.1 of Apaloderma vittatum. Classification (NCBI taxonomy): domain Eukaryota; kingdom Metazoa; phylum Chordata; class Aves; order Trogoniformes; family Trogonidae; genus Apaloderma; species Apaloderma vittatum. The sequence continues at coordinate 5,690 of NW_009727981.1, read as the reverse complement.
CCTTTCTCCTTGGTTTTTATTATATTGTCTGCCCTATCATGCTTTTGAATTAGAATTGATTGTCGTGAGCCCGATCTATACGTTTAAATTAATAAATGTTTGTGTTTGGGCCTTGAGACTTGTCTCACCGTTGTCCACGCCCTTGGTGTATTACGAATCTGAAAGTCACTTGTCCCTCTCTCCTGAGTGGGACGTGACACCTATAGTTCAGAGACATTTGTGTACTACACTACACGATAAAGTGTGATAAAGATATCTTTATTCCTTCTACCACCTCTACAAAAAAATCTGTGCTCAGCTATTAGAGGGGTTTTGGGGCTTGAGGCAAATCCACTCCTTCAAAACAACCGCTACACTGACTATCCTTAAATAATCTAACTTCTAAAGGCAAGAAGAAACTTTGGTATCTTGATATGTTCAGAACCAAAATCCAAAAATGAAAATAAGCAATTGTTTACTACAATTTTTACTTAAATTAACTAAAATTCAGTAAACTAATATTTACTAGAATGTTATGACATAAGAATCGTCACAGCACAATTAAAAAAAAAAAGAAGCAAACAAAAAAAATTATTATAGACAGAGTATTTACATATCATTAGAAAATCCTATATTGTAATGTTGCAGAAGTATCTGTATCGAGGTACTCCAGAAGATTTTCTTATGTGCTTTTTGTTGCCCTGCTATTCACAGTCTTCACTTGGGTTTGGCTGAAATAGAGTTAATATTCCCCATAGCAGCTCTCATAGCGCTGTGCTTTGCAGTGCTAGCTAGAAGGGTCTTGGTAACACACCAGTCTTTTAGTGGGGCTGGCTGGGTGTGGGCAAGATTTTGGGAGTGGATACAGCCAGGCCAGCTGACACAAACTGATCAAAGGGGTATTCCATACCATATGACGTCAGATCAGCTATAAAAATTAAGAAAAAGGAGGAAGATGCAGGAGCATTTGTTATTTACATTTGTATTCTGGAGTAACTGCTATGTATACTGAAAGCCTGCTTTCCCAGGAAGCAGCTGGGCATTGCCTGCTGATGGGAAGTAGAGAATAATCTTGTTTATCTCTGCTTCCATGCACAACTTTTGCTTTGCTAAACTGTTCTTATCTTGACCCAGAAGACTCTTGTCATGTCTTTCCTCTTCCCTGTCTATCTAAGAAGCCAAGAGTGATAGAGCAGCTTTGGTCGGCCTCTGGCCTCTAGAGAGGGCCAAACCACCACAGCTGGGAAAAGCCACACGTAGATGACCAATTTCTGCCCATCCAAATAATCCATGTTCCAGTAGAGAGAGAGGACAGAAAAAAAAAAAAAAATCAATATTTATGCCTTGTGGCTATCACAGGAGACTTCTGAGGTCTTCTGCCAGATATGACATCCTGGGAGGCTTTTTACTTCGAATTCCATAGCTGAACTCCATGCACATTTATTCGCAATACATAAAAGCAGCTCAAATAGGGAGAACAGTGCACCAAATCCAATTCACTATGTCACATGGTGCTAGTGTCGTTAATATAGGTCAGATCTCACAAGCTAGTTAACTATCTCTAATTTCAAATTTAGGCTTTTCTGAATATATGGCATGGGTCACAACATGAAAGAAGAAGAAGGAATTCTGAAGTATGTCCTGTGAATACATGCACAACGTCTGATATGCTGACCAATAACTGTCTGGTCTCCCCTAGATGAGACAAAGCAAAATTAGCTGGGCCATTGCCATACAGGCAGTCTTCCACAGCATCTTTACAGGGATATGAAATTTCAAAGTCAGTAGTCTGAAAATCAGGAAGTGGAAAAGATTCTTAATTCCTGCTTCATAGGATACATGTCCTTCATGTTCTCCATAACTTTTCACTAGGCAGCAGCTTTCTCCAATGCACATGGCAGTGCCAAGCATTTTGAAAGCTGAACAGCTTCCGTGGGTTATCCTGGGAATTCTTGCCTGATGACAAGCTCGCAGACTTTAATTTGCAAGGAGTCCTCCTAAGCCTCAAGAAAACATGGCTTAAAAGGACTTATGCTATACTTGCCTAGAGTACACAGCTCTTCCACCAGAAATGTAGAGACACCTAGCTGTGCTGACTGCTTAATATAAAGTAGTTGCCAGATTTAAAGTCTTATAATTAGGATCTCAAAATTGGAACAATAAAAGAGAAAATTACTTCCAGGAGACACAAAGTAAGTGAAGTAAGTGGAAGATCCCCTGAAGAGCTCACTAAAGGATTGAGAGCTCAAACACATATTGTTTAGGAAAAAATGAAACAAGATATATATTGCAAAGTTGCAGCAATACAACAGAAAAAGAAGTTGAAAAGACTAAAGATGGATAATAGGGGGCCGGTTAGCTCAGTGGTTTGAGCAGCGGTGCTGACAACAATGTCCGACATCTAGGTCGCAGGTTCGATTCCCGCTCGGTCCCCATGTGTTGCCTGGTCTAGTCGAGAGATGGTGTCCCTGCTCACAACAGGGAGCTTGGACTAGATGATCTTTAAGTAAGTCCCTTCCAGCCTAGGCCATTCTATGATTCTATGATAATATCATGAAATCCACAACCTTGTTAAAACTTGAGAGTGACAAGGAAAGGAACTAAAACCTTTTTGCATTAGATGAAAGAAAAAAAAGACTTCATTCAGAGTTGAAGAAAAGGGAGACTCCAAAGCAAAAAAGATAAACTGACTCTCAAGATGGAATCTTTAGCTTTTCAATTCCAAGTCTAAGGTGATCTAAAGGAAATACTATGTGCATATGCACATTTTTCTTTGGAAAAGAGGGGGAACATACAACACAAAAGCAGCATAATATATGGATCAAACATTTCTTAAGTTTGCTGTGGTGCACCATGAACATATGAAGACAAACATTTAAAAACAATTCCTTCACATTTGAAAATAAACTTTTATAAAATGACTTAAAATTTAAGTGACATTTCAGAGGCCCTGAAAATATGCAGTCGATTATGATTTAATCTCCAATCTAATGTGACATTTCATTAAAGACTGCACTATTTCTTAAGAACTTTCTGTTATTTTTGATACAGAAGTTGTAATTTTAAGTTGGTACAAAATCACCTAACGTCTCCAAAGTTTGCCTGTTGATACGCTATTCTTCCCTGTAAAATCTACTGATACATTTCCTGAATTTTTCATCTCCACGTTATATTCCCACTTTCATCCTACACCATTTGTTTTTGAATTTTAGGTATGTCTTTCTAAAATTAACATAGTTTTTCCTTGCAACTCTGTAGGTATACAGTAGCACAGGCATAATCTATGGGACATTTGGTATTCAGAACACGTCATGAAAATGTAACAACAGATATATTGCATCTGGTAAAAATTAGTAAATGTGAGCTACCAAATTCTGTTTGGTTCCTACTTTATGTAAACAGACTTTAATTTATTAGTGTATCGCTGATCAGATTTTTTGAACTTTTTTAGTAATGAGTAAAAATAAATATTGACATATTGCAAATATAGCATCAAAACTTAAAAACTACCGAACTAGAAACTATTTTAGATAAAGTGCACTACTCAATCTCCCCAAACAGCCCAAATACATCTAATCTTAAGAGAAACTAGTACTTACCAACAAAATTTCAATGGTACCAAGAATGTACATCGCTCCTGCAAAGGTTGTACCCAAGTAGAAACAAAGTCCCACTGCTCCACCAAACTCTGGCCCTAAAGATCTTGAAATCATGTAGTAAGAGCCTCCAGCTGTGAATTTAAGAAACAACAACAAAAAACACACACACACAACAAACTCCAGCCTTTTAGATTAAGGACGGCAGTTGAGAACAAAAATTTGGATCATTCAATCAACATTATCAAGACCACTACTGCATATATGTTCATTGAAATGTTCATACCAAAACTGTATTCAACTTCTATACCAACTAGGCAGTTAGAACGTACATTTCAAAGTGAATATACCCCTGTGCATTTTCTTGGGAACAAAAACAAACACCAAAGAAAGAGGGGAAAAAAATCCACAAACTAAATCTAAGTCAATTAAGAAAGGGATATATAAGTATAAATAAATGTGAACCAATCTTAAGTTTCTAACCTCAAGTTGTTCAGAATCAAACAACAAACTTCCAGTACCATTTCCTTGAGATGGGGACAAACTAGAATTTTTCTTACTAATATGCACTCTTTTTTGTTTTCTATACATGAAACCATTACCACTTCCAACACAGGCATTTTTTCAGTAGCTAGGAATTATTTTTTTTGTCTACTCATATGCTATTCACTTTACTCCCGATTTTTTCAATTCTTCTTATTCATATTTCCCACATACATACAACATATTTCCCTTTCAATATGGTTCTAAGTTTCAAGCTCTAGACCTTCCTCCTACCCCCTCAAGACAAATTCCTCGCTAGTTCCCTCTCCAACTTTTCTTAAATTCATAATGTTTTTCCCACTCAAGATAACTAAGGAACACAGAAGAGACAAAATGCTTTATTTTAAATAAACATACACCGGTTGTGTATAAAATTAGTCCACAAATAAGAAATACACTTCTAATCAAAGGGAGGAGTCTGAAACTGCTTTTCAATATAAGCAAATAAGAAACTCACAAAAAAGTTTATGACGCAACACTAATTCTTTTACTAAACAGAATGCCATTGCATATAACAGCGAGGGAAGATCCTGTCGCTCAGAACGTCTCTTTCAATCCTAGCTTCCTAGCTATGCTTTCTGCCTCTTCCATATATTGCAACAAAAGCAGAATGTCTCTAAGAAATTGGAATCAATAAAAAAAAAGGTAAATATGAAGACCTGCCTAGTGTAAGAACTGCCAACTTCAAAGATTTCTGTTACACTCGGATGTTAAGCAAAACCTTTTCAATGAGCTTTAAAAGATATGAGAGAGAAAAGAGCAAAATATTTTAGTTATTTGGGTACTGATTAGAATAACTACATTTAATTATAAAATATATTTGAAACAAATTTGCTACGATATTTATATTTCATATATGGTACTTTATCCATGAAATGCACAAATTGTAGCATTTACTTTTGCCCAACAACTTATATATCACTCCTAGAACCCCTTACTAAGCTGGAAAAGCTCTGCACGTGAGAAATCTTAATTTCATTAGGAAAACTGTTTAGAGTCCACAACAATATCTGAACACTGGTATTATCAATTAATGTGTTGAGAAACTGCAAAAAAGATAAGAGCTTCAAAGGCTAATTGATTTTGAATCTAAAAAAAAAATCAACATAACTAAAAAGGAACAAGCTCATCAATTTATTCTGAAAACGTAAGGAGATGAGCATAACCTAAAGTACTTACATAGCAAAATATTTCTGCTAGCAGATTGGCTACTATTCTTGCAGAAAACATAACTAGTTCCAGTGTTTAGAAATGGAGCACAAGTAAATTAAGACAGCGAAAATAAAAGCAGCCTTATTTGCAAATTTGTAAAAAGATCACAGAATCACTGAATTGTTGAGGCTGGAAAAGACCTCTGAGATCATCAAGTCCAGCCTATGACCCAGCACCACTACATCGGCCAGACCATGGCACTAAGTGCCACATTCAGCCTCTCCTTAAACACCTCCAGGGACTTTGACTCCATCACTTCCCTGGGCAGTGCATTCCAGTGCCTGATCACCCTCTCCACGAGGAAGTGTTTCCTAATATCTAACCTAAAACTCCCCTGACACAGTTTCAGGCCATGTCCCC
>NW_009727980.1:0-493 GCF_000703405.1 Apaloderma vittatum | reverse complement strand
CCATCTGCCAACCAGTTCCGTACTTCACATCCGCCGTTTCCCTTTGGTGCTCATAGAGATCTGTCTTTGATGTCCTGAAAGAGAACACAAACCTCAGCCTCTCAGGCTGGGTTTTCAAGTTAGAAGTCCGGAATTATCCACCGGACACTAATACGATGTGTTTTCCCACTTCTATCTAGGGCCACACATGCATATAACCCTCTAGGTTTCACCAGAGTCATGGGCACATTGCCTATCAAGGGCAGCTTCACCATGACCGATTGTCCCACAGACATCCATGATAGTTCAGGGCTAGTGCCCACGAGGGGCTCCGACAGACAGAATACCTGAATCTTTGGATTTCCAAAGCTTCCCTAGCGGTTATTGATGATGAAAACTGCTTGGGCCAACCGTGTGTCCCATTTAGGCCGTGAAACTGTGGCATGCTGTTTAATCAGTCTATTAATACATTCCACTTGGGCTCAATCTTGAACCACTGTGGCAGTGAAATGTG